>NC_142579.1:40312500-40512500 GCF_041283825.1 Pyrus communis | reverse complement strand
AGCACAAACACAAATTTGGACGAATTTGTGTAACAAAATGACTCAAAACTCTTATAAACACAAACTAAGACACTTTCTAACTAAATTAGACAATAAAGTAAAGGGGGATTTTAATTTGACGAAAATTGAAATAACGAAACAAGTTTAATAAACTAGACAGAATGTAAATATGAATGCGATGAAAATGAATGGATGAATGCTAGCTAGAAGGTTCTTCTCCACACATGTTACAATTGCATAATAAAATGATTTACAATTGCATTTCAATAAACCATGAATTCTCAACACCCCAAGTTAACCGTGATGCACTAATTAACCTTCAAATCTTCCTAACGTTATTGAATTGGATGGGTTAGCGCATACAACAATTCAAAACATTCCCCACAAGTCCCCTACATGATTGCATAATAGAGATACAAGCAAGAATCATTACGCTCTATGAAAATTATAATTGTTGACGAGGCATTCGTTACTATGGAATACGCATGAAACTTATGCCAAGAATTCGTTTAACGCGATTGTTTATAAGCAACCTCCACTACTTGTGAATATAAGTTCGTAACTATTAGGTGAAACTCACTTATATTCTAGCGTCATATTCATGCATGAAAATTAAGCGTGCACTCTCAATAAACATACATAAATAAGTTATCAATCAAACGGTTAAACAAATTGAATCACAACTTATGAAACGCAATTAGAAGTAATCAAATCAAAATGCAAGCATAAACATATATTTCGAATTTCCTCATAACTTTGAAATCAAAGAAACACCTAAACATTCCAACAACTCAAACTTGAATTGTATGAACGTTTAGGCACTCTTCTCTTCCATTCCTCATACGTACAAAACAAAGAGTACTGAAATTAACATTGAAATCAAAGAAACACCTAAACATTCCAACAACTCAAACTTGAATTGTATGAACGTTTAGGCACTCTTCTCTTCCTCTTCGTTGTAGCACAAGGTCTAAGGATAGTTTGATGGTGTGAATGGTTTGGGGAGTGGTGAAAATGGAAGGATGGTGTTTGGATTGTAAGGGAAACTCACGGCACAAAGGGGGAAGTGTTGGTGGTATGTACAATGGAATGGAAGTGTTTATGGAATGGATGAATTTCTGGCACAAAGGCCTTATTTCTGTGGTGAATGGATCCCCCTTCTTTGTGGCTGCAATGAAGGGTTATTTATAGGTGAAATGGGGGGAACATGACAGCTAGGAGGGTGGTGGAAATCTGGAATGGTGATGGGAGATGCATGTGGCTGATTTATGCATGTGATTAAAGGGTGGAAATGCATGTGCTTTGAATAAGTGGCTGCATGTGCAATGGGACAATCTGGAAATGAGATGGGAGATGCATGTGGCTGATATGAATGTGTTTGCATGTGAATTAAAGCTTGGGTGAATGATGATAAATGCATGTGGATGGAAATAATGAAGGGTGAATGTGCATATGCTGCAATGGGTTGGGAAAACATGTGAGGGAATGATTAAGGTGAATGAATAATGAAATGGGAAAGCATGTGCAAAAGGGGAATGCATGTGGCTGCAAGGTTTTGTGTTAGGTGATGGGTGCATGTTAAGTGATAAGTGATTATGATAAGTGATGATGATAAGTGATAAGTGATAAGTGATATGATATGTGGTTATGATAAGTGATAAGTGGTGATGATAAGTGATATGATATGTGGTTATGATAAGTGATAAGTGGTGATGATAAGTAATGGGAGCATGTGAGGGAATGAATAATGAATGCATGTGTATGGTTTTGGGAGAAAGGTAGAGATGCACGGCATAAGGGAATTGGAAAGGTTTAAATGTCCTAAAACTAAAGGGAACAAGGTTCCAACACTTTGGTCTTCAATTTCGTCCAACATTTTGGCGCCAAGCATAAGCTATCCATTCTTAGCCCAAAAGTGCTCCAAAAGTCTCCAAAATGCATCTTTTTGCTCCTTTAGCCCTTTGGACCTACAAACACACGAAAATAGCTTAAAGTACTAAAATAACTAAAGAAACATAACGTAAATGCACGAGAACAAGCCATTTAAGTCGCATGAATATGCTCCTATCATGATGATGAGGCAGAAATTCTTCAGACGAAGGAGAATTTATCAGTCCGTTTCCAGATGAAGGAACTTGGTCAACTCAAGCATTTCCTTGGTCTAGAGGTTGATCGCACACAAGAAGGAATATTTCTCTGTCAACAGAAGTATTCCAAAGATTTATTGAAGAGGTTCGGAATGCTCGAATGCAAGCTGATCTCTACGCCGATGGAGCCAAATGTCAAAATGAGTGCACATGAAGGAAAAGATTTGGAAGATGCGACGATGTATCGACAATTGGTAGGTAGTCTGATCTACTTAACCTTGACTTGACCTGACATTTCTTATGCAGTTGGTGTGATGAGTCGGTACATGCAAAATCCAAAGAAGCCTCACTTGGAAGCAGTTCGACGAATACTAAGATATGTGAAGAGTACAATTGACTATGGTCTTTTGTACAAGAAAGGTGAAGACTGCAAGTTAGTTGGTTACTGTGATGCTGACTATGCGGGAGATCATGACACCAGGAGATCAACAACTGGGTATGTGTTTAAGCTTGGTTCTGGAACCATCTCTTGGTGTAGCAAGAGACAGCCAACGATATCTTTGTCAACCACAGAAGCAGAGTATAGAGCAGCAGCAATGACAGCTCAAGAGAATGCATGGCTGGTACAGTTGATGAGTGATCTACATCAACCAGTAGATTATCCAGTACCATTGTACTGTGATAACCAATCGGCAATTCGCTTGGCGGAAAATCCAGTCTTTCATGCAAGAACTAAACATGTGGAAGTGCTCTACCACTTTATCAGAGAAAAGGTTCTACAAGAAGAGATTGAGATGAGACAGGTCAAGACGAATGATCAAGTTGCGGACTTGTTCACAAAAAGTTTAAGTACAGGTAAGCTCGAAAATTTTCGCTGTCTGCTCAGCACAGTGCAAAGAATGAGAGCTGACATTGAGGGGGAGTGTTGAGAATCAATGTCAATTGTAGGTGAAGTAGGTGGATGTTGTAGGTGAAGTAAGTGTGTGGTGTAGCTTTCATTTGGTTTGCTATAAATACCCAAGTCCTCAAGCATTGTAAATCATCCAAGGAAAAACAAAGCCTAGAGCTAAATAAGAAAAGCTTTGCTAATTAGTTTGTTTTGTAAGCTTTCTTTAAGAGTGTGCTCTATTTTCTTCTTCTTGGGATCATTAGAGTTATCTTGGATACTCTTCTTATTCAACATTTAGTTCCATAAATTCTTCTGTTATGAGTATGCAAGGGGTGCTGGGTATAAAAACTTATGTCCCAAGTACAAATGAGCTTGGAAGTTTTAGGTTTAGATGGAAAAGGAAAATCCAACAAGACAATCCATCTGTGCATGATGTTAAACCCGATGTTTTTTGGATTTTGGGCTTATGATGCAGCTAGAGCACTAGCCATTACAGTTGAGAAAATTGGGGCTAAATTCTTCATCTTCTAAAAGACGGATACTTCTGGTAATTCCAGTACTGCTCTAGAAGGATTTGGGATCTCTCAAAATGGTCCCCAACTTGTCCAAGCACTATTAGCTACAAGTTTCAAAGGCCTTTCGGGAGATTTCAGTCTTCTTAATGGCGAACTATAATCATCAACTTATCAAATAGTTGATGTCTTTGGAAATAGGGAAAAATTGGTTGGATATTGAACACCCCAAAGTGGACTTCACAGAAATTTCAATTCCACAAACAAAAGCAGATGTTCTACTTCTGATGTTTTGGTCTTCGCTCAATTATATGGCCGGGGGACACCACCTCTGCTCCAAAGGGTTGGCAGATTCCTACAAGTGCAAAACGGCTGAAAGTTTTAGTCCCAGTAAAGCCAGGGTTTTCTGAATTTGTGACTGTGACACACGATCCTAGGACTAAGAAAACCACTTTTAATGGTGGATACTGCATAGACGTCTTTGAAGCTGTAATAAAATCGTTACCATACGCTGTTTCTTACGATCTTCATCCCTATGCAACACCTAATGGTGAGGCTGCCGGCAGTTATAATGACTTGGTCGATCAAGTATATCTTGGTTTCCCATTCTAAACAAAATCATATTTCTTTACTAACACAGTGACACTTTATCTTGATAGAAATATGATGCTGCAGTGGGAGATATAACCATTAGAGCAAACAGGTCCTCTTATGTCGACTTTACATTGCCATACACGGAATCTGGGGTGTCCATGATTGTGCCAATTAAAGACAAGAATAGTAATAATGCATGGGTGTTCTTAAAGCCTTTGACGTGGGACCTTTGGGTAACAAGCGCATGTTCTTTCATATTCATTGGTTTCGCTATTTGGGTTCTTGAACATCGGATAAACCAAGACTTGTTGTGCCTTGGCCCGTTCGTTAGTGCGGAACCGAGATTCAGATTACAACCTCACCAAAATCACACACAGTTGAACAAAATAAAATACAAGAAATAAAGACACCGAGAAATTTACGAGGTTCGGCAAAAACCTGCCTACGTCCTCGGAGAGATATTGCTCTTCACTATGAGAAAAAAACAGTACAAGTTACACATGAGTTAAATCGACATAACCCAATCCCATATCCCTTGTACACCCACTCACAGAATTTTCCCAAGAGCCTCACTCTACCCCAAGAGTTCTTTCACAAGAGATCTTTCACTCTAGCTCTCTTGATTTCTCTCACCCTTACCCATGGTAGAGCCAAATGCTCTCACCATCTCTTTGGATGCTTTACATCTCTTCCTTGGATGATTTCCCTTCCTCCATCCATTCCTTTTAATACCTAGCCAAATAATTATGGCTTTGAAAAAGCCACAAAACAAGGAGCAAAGTAAGCCACAAAACAAGCCACAAAACAAGCCACAAAACAAGGAAACATAATTCTCATCATGATGTTCCCTCATCAATATTGTTTTGTTTCCTAGCCTAATTTGGCCACTATCCAACAAGACTTTCGTGGCCCCCGCAGTCACCAATTTGGAACAATCTTATGGTACTCCTTCTCAACCATGGTTTTTGCACACGGTAAGTTCTTTAACCTTAATTTAAGTAATGATCCGTGCTTTTTAATAAACAGTAGACATTGATGTACTCTATATATCTTAGGGCAACCCACTAACCAAAACAACTTTCTTACTAAAATAACTCAACAGTTTCTACTCTTTCCATTATAAAATATACCTAAAAAAGCAGATCCTGAATGGTACGCAATGCATTTGTTGTTACTTCTTAATCCAATGACGTACTCACTGCTGTTCATTCCTTTTGTACCAGGGGAGCGATTAGTGAGCAACTTGGCTAGATTAGTAGTGATTATATGGTGCTTTGTTGTCCTCATTCTTACTCAAAGTTACACTGCCAGTTTAGCATCACTTTTAACAGTTCAACAACTCCATCCAACTGTTACAGATGTAAACTTCCTCTTGAACAATGGGCACAATGTTGCATATCAATCAGGTTCTTTTGTTTACAAGATTTTGAGAGATATGGGGTTGTAGGATGAAAATCTTAAGACCTATAAATCCGCAGAAGAGTTGAACCAACTTTTTCTCAATGGTAATAGAAATAATGGTATTTCTGCAGCTTTTGATGAAAACCCCTATATGAAACCATTTTTAGCAACATATTGCTCGAAATATACCTCCATTGACCCAACTTTCAAAGCCGATGGTTTTGCCTTTGTAAGTAACCTGCTTTCTATCCTCTCTATGATGTTCTCGATGTTTTCTCATGTAAGTGGGATTAATCATTTTCCTTTGATTTAATTTGAATGTTGCAGCTCTATCCAAAAGGTTCGCCTCTTGCTCATGACGTTTCGAGGGCAATCTTAAATGTGACCGAGGGAGAACAAATGAAAGGTATTCAAGAAACAAGCGAGTTGTGCAGACCCCAACAACATGCTTTCTTCCAGTAGGCTCAGCCTTGATAGCTTTTGGGGCCTCTTTCTCAATGCTGTGTGTGTTTCACTAGTTGCTCTGCTCATATTTGCTGGCATTTTCTTGTGTAGAGAACTCGAGAACATATCGAGGGAACTAAAAGATCTTGATCAAGGAGCCTCATTGTGGACTAGAATTGGTGTCATTTTAGGAAAATACGACCAATTGGACACCAAATCATTTGCTTTTCGGTGTAATGCACTTACACCCCCCTATGAAGCGCCCGCTGAACCACCCGCTCTACTGCCCGCTCAACCACCCGCTCCACTGCCCGCTCAACCTCCCGCTCTGCCTTGAAAGCTTAAATTCAATTTCACATGTTGCCACTTTAATCTCTCTCACCCTGTTGGTGCAATCGTCTAAGTTCAATGGTGGTCTACTGCTTAGAGCCAAGTTTGGTTACCTGATTCCTAGATTCTTATCCATCCATTGCAATTAACTTAAGGAGTAATTTGTTTAAGGTGCAAAATATTGTCAGTATTAATTAAGATTGAATCAAATCTGTTGGAGTTTTGACAAGGAAGAGAAGAAGAAAAATGAATGTCAAAACTCAGAGGTTGGCTCCAATGAAGTCCTAACTTGTTTCTATTCATTTTATGATTTGTTTGGTGTAGACCTTTCTCACGCCACATGGGAGGAGACTTGTTCTTCCTCTTTCGTATGGCTTCTGCACATGCATTTATACATTGCTCTCTCTACCTCATTATATAGAGAGGTGTGTTGGTGTTCACTCTCTTGTACATGTTTTACTCACTTGGTGCTCCTCAAGAATAGGTCCAATGTTGGCTATCAAGTAGGTTCTTTTATTTACGGGATTATGAAACAAATAGGATTTCAGGATGAAGATCTCAAGATTCATAAATTCGCAGAAGAGTTGAATCAACTTTTTCAAAATGGTCAAAATGGTAGTAGAAAATACGGTACTTCCGCAGCTTTTGATGAAACACCCTACATGAACTTTTTCTTGCAACATAATATACCTCAATGGACCAAACTTTTTTCTTTTTGTTTATTGATAAACGATAACGTTAGTGAGCTAAATTATTAAATATTAAGGGTGAGGAGGACTGATAGGGATCGAACTGCATCAGGGTACATAGACATCATTACAAATCATACAGTAAATTTGTTATGTGGTTGCAAAGAAATCGGGAAAGATTACAAATTAAATAAACCAGCATCCTTGTTTCTCTAGGTACGTAGCTGACACTAAAGATGGCTTTTATCAGAATGGTGGAAATTGATCTGTTAGAAAATGCTAGAGTAGTCTATTGTCAATCAGAATGCTCTCATTTAAAGACTTTTACGAAGATATTTCAATTTCTATAAAATCGATAGGATACGATATGATAGAAAATAAAAACAATTTACTATTATGGGTAGGCTTTATACGTGCGGATAAAAACTATAGGACTCGCACATCTATTCTCATCAGATTGTTTTTCATTATTAATTTGTCTACTTGGCCTATACGTGTTGAATCTTACTAATTGATTTCAATCATATTGTGTACATAAATGAAATTCTGTAGGGTTTCTTATTCTATTTCTTCTAGTTTTAACATATCGGCCTTCTTAGCTTTGAGTACTGAAATACCCTTATTTCACTCTTGTGCGGGTTTAATTTCACATGTAATTTTTTTCACTGTTTTTTTCTCTCTTTCTTTAATTTCAAGTGTTTCATATCATTTGTTTCTCAATTAATGTCATTGTAAAGAATATTGCTTATTTGCTTGTACAAGGAGGTAGAGCCTTCAGGTAATCGTACATATAATGAAAATTTAGTGATTCACTAGCGACGCATCAATCGATTTCAAGTAGTCTTGACCCTCCTTCCCAGCAATTTCTCATAAACTAGGGTTTTTCAACAAGTATCCAAATTTTCCTTTAAAGAATCTCGAGTCTATTTTCTAATTGGAAGTCAAATATATTCTTTAATATATTTTCTGGAATCTCAGTTCAGATGAAGTGATCGTTTCTTACTATTTTTTTGAATGCTTGACCTAGTCATATCCACAGACTTTAGGAAAATTACTCACTTCATTTCCTACTTGTTCTTAGGTTAATTTGCTCTTCTTTCTTTATTTTTAATTTGTCTACCTTAAGTTTTGCTTATACCTGTTTTTTTTTTCTTTGAACAAAAGATATCATCTATATTAAGGAGGAGATGGTGGGTTTAACCTCACAATTGACTAATAACGCGATTCAAATTCGCATTTGACAAAAATTGAACCTCAAACAATATATTACAGTGATTGCAAGGCTAAGGCCATATCCACAGGATTGTGCAATTTACATGGAAATGATAAACAAAGCTTTTGTTTTGTTTTAGCTTGAAATATTTTTACACATCGTGAACCAAGTAAATCTTCGAACTTATTAAAGTTCAGATTAACAGTTTGACAATGTAACATAAGAGTATCATTGGCATTAGTTCATATACATTAAGGCATCGAGATATATATATATTATTGTGGAGCCTAAAATAATCTCAAAAATTTTAAAGGCGACATGTGGATTAATTACCGAATCCTATATTTAATACATTTGGATTCCAATTGAAGATTGATTTCATTCAAGTAAGTAATCCCTATTTAAATCAATTAGGAATATTTACACCATTATCTCAAGATATTATATCTTATTTAGTATCTTGAGAATATTCTCTCTATAAACCTTGGCCAATAGAATGTCATCATGTGCATGGTAAAACTCTAACACCATGGTTGGCCCTCTCCCCCTATATATACCTCTAACTCTACAAAATTTTGGTAAGCTACCCCTAAAAGCCCTAAACACATAGTCTTTTCAGAAAATCTAACTTAGGCATCGTAGATTCATTGGCCTAACCCCCACCTCATGAGCGTGTGGGGCTTAGGTCTTTGATCAAAGGTGTTGATTGTTTTACAGGATCATTTTCGTTAAAACAAAAAAAGATGAAAATTTGCATCAACAATTATCTAATACATGAAAGTGATCGGATATTAACAAAGTGGAACTGTATATTCTTCAGCAACTTTCACTTTTTATCGTTTTCAAAGATTGAAAATATATATAATATATCTTGAGTATCTTATGCATGAAAGTGATAGGATATTAATAAAATGGAACTATAAATTCTTCAGCAATTTTCACTTTTTATCGTTTTCAAAGATTGAAAATTCTCAAGAGACATTCATGGTTTATAAACTGACGATAGTCTAGAGTAATGACCGCCGCAAGACCATGACCACCACACTAGTGCAGAATTCTAAATCAGATTTTTAATATATGCTTTTTGCAGCCACTATATGCATTCCAGAATGAATTGTTTGTTATTTAATTCCAAATTTCCATGAATGTTTTGAAGAGTTAATTTGAATTCTAAATTCAAAAACGCTACTCTTATCACTTATTTATATTATCATTTGTACCATTTTTTTAACAGAGATGTGTTCACATGTGTTTGTGAGCCCTACCTCTATTAGAGATATGTTACGAATATATGGTAGATGTAGCATTACTCTTCTAAATTTAAAGTCAACTGTTTTTTATTTGTATAAGTTTTTTTAATACAAGCGATATTCTACATTAATCTATACTAAGGGAAGAGGAACCCGCATCAGGGTGCATAGACATTATTACAAATCAAATTGTAAATATAAAGTCCACTGTTATGTGATTTCAAAAAATTTGGGAAAGATTACAAATTAAACATCATCCTTGTTTCTCTAGGTAGCTGTCACTAAAAGGGCTTTTTATCATAATGTTGGAAAGTAATAATGTTTATACATTTCGGTGCGGGTTTAATTTCATATGTAATTTTTTCTACTGTTTTTTTCTTTCTTTCTTTAATTTCAAGTGTTTCATATCCTTTGTTTCTCAAGCAATGTTATTGTAAAGAACATTGCTTGTAAAAGGAGGAAGAGCCTTCAGGTACTCGTACATATTATGAAACTTTAGTGATTCACTAGCGAGACATCAATCGATTTGAAGTTGATCTATCAAATATATGCTCACAAAATAAAAGGAAAAAATAATGGATTTTAAAATATTGTAAAGATTCAATTTGTTGTCTTGACCCTCCTACCCCGCAATTTCTCGGAAACTAGGGTTTGTCTTGGGCTGCAAATTTTCCTTCAAAGAATCTCGAGTCTATTAACTAATTGGAAGTCAGATATATTCTTTAATATATTTTCTAGAATCTCAATTCAGATGAAGTCATCGTTTCTTATTATTTTTCTGAATGCTTGACCTAGTCATATCTACGGACTAGGAAAATTACTCACTTCATTCCCTACATGTTCTTAGATTAATTTGCTTCTTCTTTCTCTATTTTTAATTTGTCTACCTTAAGTTTTGCTTATACCTATTAAATATACTAATTACTACTTATTTTTAAGACAAGATATTGCTATGTTCAGGCGAGGGGAAAATTCCGAACCCAAGTTACAGTGATTGCAAGGCTAACGTCCTATCTAGCTACCAGAGTTTTGCAATTTACATGGAAATTGATAGAAAGGTTTTGTTTTGTTTTTGCTTGAAATATATTTAAGCATAGGGAACTAAGTAAATCTTCGAACTTAATAAAATTCTTATGAACATTTGATAACATAACATAAGATCACATTAACTGGCATTTGTTCATATACATTAAGCATCAAGATATTATATATATAGAAGAGAGTATCTTATGTATGAAAGTGATAGAATATCAGTGAGGTGGAAATGTAAAGTCTTCAGCAATTTCCACTTTTATCGTTTTCAAGGACTGAAGTTTTTCAAGAGACATTCATGGTTTTAAAATGACGATCGTCCGTAAGACCGTGACCACAATAATGCAGAATTCTATATCAGGTTTTAATTATTTTCTTTTTGCAGCCATTTCAGAATGAATTGTTTGTTATTTAATCCAAATTTCCATAGTTTTGAAGAATTAATTTGAATTCGAAATTTAAAGTCAACTGTTTTTTATTTGTGCAAGTTTTTTTTAGTACCTTAATCCATACTAACGGGAAGGGAAGCGTTTGAACCCGAAATGTAGTGGATTAAAGAGAAAGACTTAACCACTAAAACAATTCACTACTTAAATTTCAAGTTGATCAACCAAACCCCTCATTATTCAATTCACATAAACTTAATTTCTGTAAACCTAGCAATGGCAAGTTATCTTGTACTACTGTAAAAAAAAAATGTTTGTAATTTATTCACAGAATTAAGATAGCATCAGCCATCCATGCATTCACAATTAATTCACATAATTAATGGTTATGTGGAGTGTTTAAATTTAGATGACATTTGATGTGGACAGCCACATTTGAATTAATCAGATTTTTAAATTTAGTTCATTATTTAATAAACTAATAATTAAGAAAAATTAGTTAATAAAATGATGATTGTAGTATACGATGACTATTTCTTATTCATTTCCTTGGGTTTTGCAAATTTTTCAACTGGTGTGGCTGTCCACATCAAATGTTACCTAGGGTGGTATAAAAATATGGTATGGATAGTATTACTCTTTGATTACTCTTTCTGGGTGTTGGGTTTGGCGCCTTGGAGTTGGGATCTCTTCCCTTCTTATTGTTCTTGTAAGACTTCTCTCGCTTGTTAGTTGTTGCTCCTTTTTGTTTTATTGCAGTGTCATTTGCCAAAAGAAAATTTAGGCGCAAATATTGAACACTAAGAGCTCGTTTGGTTGGAAGTGCTTTTAAAATAATTAAAACTTTTTTTAAAGAAAATGTTTTTGAGCTTCAAAAGTACTTAAAATGTTTCCTACAAAAAGTGCTGATTATATGATTTATTTGCGTTTTTACTAAAAATTGGTTCCAAAAATATTTTCACAAAATACGCATTCAACCATTTTAAAAGCATTAATTACAAAGAAGCCCTAGATTGGACATATCATTTTATCAAGTTTATTACCTACGTCACATAATATTATTAAGGGAGTTTTAATGAAACACTCATGGTACTGTTCACTTATAACGTTAAGGACATTTTTAGCCTAAAAAGTCCATCATCGTACTATTCACTTATACCTTTATTTTGTCATTTTGGTTAAAAACTAAAGTTTTCAAACCATTTTCATTAATTTTCTTTATTATTAATTCATGACATAAATTTTAAGTCACTCCACCGAATACGAAGACTAAAACCTTGTGGAAGAAAATGTAGTGGCAACTCCACATACTAGATGAGCAAGTACGTGTACTATTTTTTTTTTCCTACATGGAAATGTTATAAATGTATCTTTGATTTGTCAAAGCTGGACTTGGACAATATAATATGAGACAAATGGTGCCCTTGAATTGAATGTTTCAACTTTTAGAGACATCTACCTTCCAGTGACTTGGAAAATCCAATTCAAACCTTCACCAAGAAGAAAGGGGTGCACATCCATGCTCCTATTGACAATCTGACATTGACTCATTGAATGAGGACAGCAAACTAAATGCATTTTTGGGAGATGCTGGTAGCATGAAAATTACATGCCGTGACAGCTAATGGATTGTTGGATGCATCCTTTTACTTGTATTAATTTATGTAATTAACAATTAATTGATCCAGTTTAGAGCTTTCAATCCACCGTTTTAAGTCTATATAAATAAAGACTCCTTTTTACTTGAAGTCATAAATTGCAAAGCTTGAACACATGGCCAAGAAAGCTAGCTGCAGCAGCTCCCTTTTTACTTTGCTCTTCTTGTTCTTATTTTCTAAGACTACTTTCCTGACCATGGCACAAAACAATACGACTATCCCAGTTCATGTGGGTCTGGTTCTTGACTTCGATGATTTGTATGGGAAGAGGGATCTGAGCTGCATCGAAGTCGCCCTATCCGATTTCTATGCCTCCAATCCTAACTACAAAACCAGGCTTGTTCTGGACAAAAGGAGCTCCCATTCAGATGTTGTTGTTACAGCTTCTGCAGGTAATTTTCTCTCCTCTTTGCGCATGTTTTGTTTTTTATCGTTCCAATTAATCCCCGTCTGTTGACAGCCTTGCATAATATTTTAAATGATGTTGGTGCTTATCTAGTTTATTGTTCACCGATTTTGAGTTAAATGCTTACATTCTAGCATGAAACCGTTTATTATACTCAATTAGTTTTGAAGGTATGAATCTCACGTCGGGGAATAATAGCCTTGCATAATAGTTTAACAAATCTTGGGAATCTCATGTTCATTGCCAATGAGTTTTCAGTTGGACGACGCTCTAACAACTGCCCGTGAAATTTTGCATATTCAACTAGTTTTAAAGCGTGAATCCACGTCGGGGTAGATTAATTTAACATGTTCTTGCTTGAATGAACAGCTTTAGACCTAATAAAGAATGTTCAAGTGCAAGCAATCATAGGGCCTGCATCATCAATGCAGGCCAAATTCCTAATCAGCCTTGGAGAGAAAGCCCAAGTTCCCATAATCTCCTACTCAGCAACAAGCCCATCTCTTACTTCAATCAGAAGTTCATATTTCATCAGAGCTGCACAAAATGATTCATCCCAAGTGAAAGCCATTAGTGCTATCATCCAAGCCTTCGGCTGGAGAGAAGTAGTGCCCATCTATGTTGACGATGAGTTTGGGGAAGGAGTCATACCTTACATATCTGATGCCTTGCAAGAAGTTGGTGCTCGAATTGCCTACCGGAGTGTCATTTCTCCGGCGGCCACTGATGACCAAATTGTTGTTGAGCTTGAAAAGTTGATGGCAATGCAAACAAGGGTCTTCGTTGTGCACATGTTACCATCTCTTGGTTTGCGAATTTTCGACAAGGCAAAAGAGATTGGCATGATGGAGGCAGGGTATGCTTGGATAATGACTGATGGGATGACCAACATGCTTAGTTCCATAAATTCCTCTGGCATAGAAAATATGAAAGGGGTTTTGGGCATAAAAACTTATTACCCGAATTCGAAAGGTCTTGAGTATTTTCGAGTTAGATGGAAGAGGAAGTTCCAACAAGAAAATCCAACTGTCCAGAATGTTAAACTGGATGTGTTCGGATTGTGGGCGCGTGATGCTGCTTGGGCACTGGCCATGGCTGCTGAGAAAGTTGGGGATACAAACTTCAGCATCGAAAAGACAAATACTTCCGGAAAATCGAGTACTACTGATCTAGAAAGATTTGGGGTCTCACAAAATGGTCCTCAACTTGTCCAAGAAC
This sequence comes from Pyrus communis, assembly GCF_041283825.1. NCBI lineage: Eukaryota > Viridiplantae > Streptophyta > Magnoliopsida > Rosales > Rosaceae > Pyrus > Pyrus communis. Next base: position 40,498,391 of record NC_142579.1, on the reverse strand, counting down.
TATCAGGTACAAATTTTAAAGGCCTTTCAGGAGATTTCAATCTTTTCAACGGCCAATTACAATCATCAACTTTTGAGATTGTTAATGTGATTGGAAGTGGGGAAAAACTGATTGGATTTTGGACACCCAAAAATGGCCTTGCAAGAAACTTAAATTTGAGAAACACAAGCAAATATTCTATGTCCAATGCTAGTCTTGGATCTATTATATGGCCGGGAGACACCACCTCTGCTCCTAAAGGTTGGCAGATTCCTACACTCGGCACGAAGCTGCGAATTTTAGTCCCGGTCAAGCAAGGGTTTTCGGATTTTGTAAATGTCACATATCCTAGAACCAACACAACCAAGATCAGTGGATATTGTATAAGCGTCTTCGAAGCTGTAATTGAAGCACTACCCTACGATGTCCCTTACGAGCTTATTCCCTATGCCTATGCAATGGCTAATGGTTCGAGCACTGGCAGTTACAATGACTTGGTGAATGAGGTGTACCTCAAGGTAAGTCTTTTTTCCCTAATCTAACAAACTTATCTAATTTGTAACTAACCTGGTAACATTTTTTTTCTTGATAGAACTATGACGCGGCAGTAGGGGATATCACTATTAGAGCAAACAGATCCTTATATGTGGACTTCACGTTGCCGTACACAGAATCTGGTGTGTCCATGATTGTGCCCATCAAAGACAACAAAAGCAAGAATGCTTGGGTGTTCTTGAAGCCTTTGACATGGGACCTTTGGTTAACGAGCGGTTGCTTTTTCATATTCATTGGTTTCGTTGTTTGGGTTCTTGAACATCGGATCAATGAAGACTTTCGGGGGCCTCCACATCACCAAATCGGGACAAGTTTTTGGTTCTCGTTCTCAACCATGGTTTTTTCACACAGTAAGTTTGTTCGTCTTAATTTTCTCTCCACAGAAACTATGCAAATTTCATGCTTTCCATTATGTAAATTATGCCTCAAACTTCTGACATCCATGACTCATTATTCTCCATTTCTTTTATGTTTTGAAATTTTCGTTACAGGGGAACGAGTAGTGAGCAACTTGGCTCGATTCGTGGTGATAATCTGGTGCTTTGTGGTCCTCATTCTGACCCAAAGTTATACTGCAAGTTTGACATCGCTGTTAACAGTTCAACAGCTCCAACCAACTGTTACTGATGTTAACTTGCTCATCAAGAATGGGGACAATGTTGCCTACCAATCAGGTTCTTTTGTTCTTGGAATTCTGAAACAACTAGGATTTCCAGATGAAAAACTTAAGACTTTTGGTTCCCCAGAAGAGTTGAATCAACTTTTTCAAAACGGGGGTAAAAGGGATGGCATCTCGGCAGCATTCGATGAGAACCCCTACATGGAACTATTTCTTGCACAGTATTGCTCGAAATACACCATGGTTGAGCCGACATTTAAAGCCGATGGATTTGCCTTTGTAGGTTCACCTGCTTTCTCTCCTTTGTCTTTATCATGTTCAAACACATGTTTTCTCATGTCATGTGGGATTATTCTGTTTTCTTTGTGTTGAGAGTTTGAATTTCGCATCAGAGAATTTAGTGTTTACATGATATAGTTTAAATTATCGTTGGCATATATTTAACTCCTAAAATGTTTTCCAAATACAATCTTTTGACGCTTTCATTTGTGACTTGTAGGCCTTCCCAAAAGGTTCACCTCTTGCTCGTGACATTTCGAGGGCAATCCTAAACGTGAATGAGGGAGACAAAATGAAAGAGATTGAGAAGAAATGGTTCAACAAAGAATCAAGTTGTCCAGACCCTAACAGCCTGGTCTCGTCCAACAGTCTCAGCCTTGAGAGCTTTTGGGGCCTCTTTCTCATAGCCGGTCTTGCTTCAACATTAGCTCTCCTCATATATGCTGCCATGTTCTTATACGAACACAAGGAAATCCTCTTGCGACTCGATCCAGAAGCCTCATTGTGGAGAAAATTTTGTGTCATGTTAAGAATTTACGACAAAAAGGACTTAAAGTCATTTACTTTTAAGAAGGGTGAACTAGAAGTGAACACCATCTTCCCCCCAAGTCCGTCCGTCTACTCAAACAACACTGAATCACGCATTGTTTTCGACGAGCAGATGAGAACACCTTCTACTGAGCATGGTGGTTTCAGTCCCAGTGATGGTTCGCCCAACGGAAGAGAGATGGAATCAGTCATTGAGATTAGTGAGAGGCCAACACCTCATGAGATTGCCCAAGAAAGCAATTGACAGTGTTTCTTAGTTTCACATAGTCGGTGCTAATTATAGATGTAGCACCTTATCGTTATACTTAATTGTACATGGGTAAAAAATATTGTAAATTGGTTAAGAAATAAAATGATTATATATAACACATATTCACACCACGGATTTTACAGAAAACAAAAACTGACTATTCTCTCTAATAAATGCAGAAACTTTGTTACAACTGTAGTATAAGCTCTCAAACGCCAAGAACCTAATTTTGCAGAAAGAGAAACCGACTAATAATCCCTAATGCACCTTTCAACCCCGGAAATCCTTGAGAAGTTCCCTCTTTCACGTTCATCACGTCATATTGCGGATACCTTAGGGTTTGGAAAGCCGGATCAAGGAAGTCCTCAATCCCATGAACAATCAGTCGTCCATCATTGTACACACCCCACTCCGTGACTTTGACTAGGTTGAGAGAAGCGTATCCGCCAGTGCCGGTGGGCAGGGAAGTAAGAACGAGAGGATGACCGGGCAGAAGAGTGTCGACCTTGGAACCATGATCGAAAGACGCCTCTACTGAATCTTTGTCCATCTTGAACGGCACAACATGATACTTAAATAGTGTCAACGGAGGCTGTCCATACTTGGAGTTAAAGAAAGCTTGGTCTTTAGGGCAAAAGAGGGTAAGACTGGTGCTGTGATTTAAGTTTAGGGTTGGAAATATCACAGCCTCAATAATGGTGCCTAGGGTTAGTGCCATGGCGTGATACCCTTTGTCGGAAAGTACGCTGGATACCTTCCCCATGTTGATTCCTGACTGTTCCGGTTGGCTTGTTTGTTCATATGGTTGAACAGCTTGACTGGTAACAAAGAGAATTGAAGAGAGAAGAAAACAGATCAGTGCAAACTTGGAATCCGTGGGAGAAGAGAAGAAGAAGGCAAAGCTAGGGAGGTATAATTGGGTGCAAAGAGACGAGTTTTGCAAAAAACAAAAGCCCAAGGTGATTACACAATACATAGTACCAGTACTTCCAAATCCTTCACGGATTCCTTTTCCCTTCCGGAAAATATATATCACAATATTTCACCAAAATGTTTTTGAATGGCCAACCGACATCAGATATGCTACTCTCTTTTTTTTTTACAATATTTTATTTTTTCAATTAACCTTTTACAACAAAATACCTTGATAAAAAAACAGAAAAGCAAAGAAATAATAATAATGTTGAAAAAATATGATTATATAAGTTCTTATGCAGTTTTGATAAAAAAAATAAAAAATTACGAACTTTAAGGGCGAAAAAATTATGTCAAAGGAATTAAAAGTGGATCATTGTCATTTTTAAGAGTAAATTGAAATTTTGACTTACGTTTCAGCATGCATTGTATATATATATATATTTTTTTTTTAAAAGTCACCTACATATTTTGTCACGGGGTTCCGCCCAAAAATAAGTTCACCTTGCTCTTTTTTTATCTATATATATAAAGGGAGAATGTCAGTTTGGTGAAGCATTCAGAAATACCAAGAAAGCCCCTTTGTTTTCTTCACAATCCAAATCCACAAAAATCAGAAAATGGGGACAAACTGGTAAAAACAAAACTACTGTGTTGAAGGACCAAAAAAAAAAAAAATTAATCAAAAGTAAATACATGCTAAAAATGATGTAGGAGGAATAAGCGCCAACCAGTTGACGGTTTCATCTGGAGGATTCCCATGATCTGAACTGAGTTTAGTGGGAGGTTCAAGAGTAACTACGCACACCCCACTAATATTTAGAGATGAATAACCGAAAGGAAATCCATTTTCGTTTTCACGAGATTAGTGTGTGGTTTCCATTCGTTCGAAATAGAAAAAGGATTGAAAAAATCAGTCACAAATCTCCTTCTTTGTTGTTGCCATTCTGGGTTTTCTGCTCTGCATGCAACAGGCTTTTCAAAATCAGGTACACCATTTTCTGAATTATGTATTAATTTTGTTTTTGTGGTTTTCGATGTTCACATGGATTTTTTGTTTGAATTTTGTATTTGTGATTTTGCGGGTTGTTTTGAATTTATGGATGGCTTTTTCTAGGTTCGGTGAATTTACAGGGGAGAGGGAGAGAGAGGCCTATTGATTTAAACTCTTTTGCTAAAAGCTTCTAATTTATCCTTTATTTCTTTTTTCATCTGGGCAAAATTTTTGATGGATTTATGTATTTTTTTTTCCGTTGAATTCGAACTCCAATCTGAATTATGGATTCAGAAAAAAAAAAAATTAATGAATTTTTTATTTGCGTGCATGTTGGTTCTGTAACCGCATGATTTGATAATCCGACCGCAAAGCTAATCTTTTCTGTATGTTTTTGGGTTGCAGACCTGGACTGTCGAATGGAGAGGATGAAAAGCAACTGCAGGAAAGCGGCAATGGAGACCCGGCATCAGCATTTTCAAGTCAATCTGGGTAATCTCATAGCCTTCGACCCTCATCACAAATTCCCCTCCATCCCCTTATCTAAGTTATTTTTCTTTACTTATTCAATATCTCTATTTTTTGGTAATCTATATATATCTATATATATAAAGGGAGAGCCCAGTTTGGTGAAGCATTACAAAATGCCAAAAATATCCTCTCTTTTCAATAAAACAGCACAAAACTATCCCAATATAAATGGGTAATAATCGTAAAATACAAATAAAATAAGGTTAAAATCGTAATAAACAAAATATGAAAGCCACCCATACTTTTAGATTAATTATGACCGTTTGATTACTCATCACATTCTTTCTCTCTAAAAAAACCAAAAAAATAAATAAATATAGAGAAGCAGTTATGCAGTTACAGAGTTCTAGACTGAAGCCACCCCAAACCCAACAAACTCCCCACAAGCAGTTGTAGTGGTTGCAGAGTTGCACGATTAAAACCCCAACTACCCCACATTTCTATTCGGGAGAAACCCACTCAACTTCACGTACCCCTCTTTTTTTGTTGGTGCTTCTTCGTCCACCTTACAATTTGGTGTTTCTTCATCTATGCTTCTCCTTTAATATAATTTATGGGTACCAGTCCACCTTATTTCATTTGATGCTTCTACAACATCAAATTGTTTAATCCTAATTCACTTTGTTCAGGTTTTATTGAATTACAATATGGGTTTGCAGTTCAAAGTTGATTTGGGGATTTTAAAAGTGGTGGACAGGCACAAACAAGAAGGCAGAATTTTCAAGGCTTCGGCAAAGGAGGTAAGACTATCATAATTTTCCCCAGAAGAGAACCAAGATGGTGTTCCCTAGAAGATAACCAAGAAGGTTATTCAACCACACACTGTTTGTTTGATCTCTTACTCCCCATTTGCTCAGCTTTCTTTTGTTGTCTTTTTATTTTTTTTTTTAATTTTAAACTTCATATACTTAATGTTTTGAGTTATCTAATGGACAGGCACAAACAAGAAAATAGCCTTGGCCTCTTCTAAGAGAATGTAATCCACACGCTGAAGAAAACCAATTCTTCTCATAAATATATTCTATTCTACATTAGCTTTCTTTGTTCTGTTAATTGGTACTTTTTATCTATTTGTATTGTTCTTTTTTATTTCTCGCTATTTTTTTTTTTTGTCTGCATAATCCGCGTATTATTTTGATAAAAAAAATAGCATATTATATGGGGTTTTATGCGGTTGATATGATGTTTGATTGGTTTCTTTGTAACCAAAAATTGTTTTCCCCTGGCCCTTAACGATGGAACGCGGCCCCTTCTTTTTCGACGCAGTCTTTCAATAAGGTCTAAGGTGACCGTGGTGTGCAAATTACTAAGACTCCGAGACAGCGACGATTGGGATGAAGATCAGAGATGCTCAAGTATATATGTTAACAACTTGGCATTGTAAGTGTTTATAAATTCCAATTTGTATTACTGATAAACTACATATACCAAATGTGATTAGGAATTAAATTAAATATAAACTACATGGGGATAGAGAAAGCGATTTAGAGGGAGAGCCAAAATATACTTGGAGACAATAAAAAACTGCACAAATTTGTGACAAGTTGACGAGTAAATGACTCTTTGTTTTGCATTTTTTTTCTTTGGTAAGCTATGTCTAAAACTTTATTCATTTTATTGTAAGATTGAAGAACAAAGATCATTGTCTTCCGTCAAGCAGCTTTTTCTTAATATTGATTGCCAACCTGTTTGTAATAATAATTGGATAGTTTAATTTCTATTAGTTTAATTTTAGATGTTCTCAATAGTAAATGTGCACACTATTTTTCTAGCTATAAATTTGTATATGATTTGCTATGTACTTTTTTTTATATGAAAAAGCCTTTTTTGAATGCAATATGAATTACATGGTATGTGGACAAAATTCTATATAGGCGTAAAAGACTTTTGGCTTGCAATACTGCATAAGGATTGCTTGGCTAAGGAACTTGAAGATTCAAGACCTTTTTCGGTTCTCTTTTCCGTTTTTTTGGTGTTTGGAATGATTCATTTTTATTATTTTTATTCTAAATGCCTAACAATCGGTAATCTAATTGTATCATTAGTTTATGTTAATTCAAGATTTTAGAATAATTGAGGTGGTCATCTCTAATGTTTTTATTTCATTGTCACTACCAATTAAAATATTATGTGCAAATGTTTAAAATGCAATGCAATATCTATGACAAGTGATTTGATCATACATAAATGAGTGTAGTGGAGCAGGATTTAAGCTTCGCTGCTCAAATAGTATTTCTCCAAGTTGAATGAAATTTACATTCTATTGAGAATAATAACACTTATACAATGGTGTCAGTTCCATGGTTGCAGTAAAGACAATACAAGAAAAATCAAAGCAATCCCATACGAAAAAAAATGTGAAGAAAGCTACAAATGATGCATTTTCCTTTGGATATGACTATTTTTTTTTTCTTATTTTTGTCAATGTATGTACACTTTAATTGCTACATACTATAATGCAATTTACACCTCAACTCATATTCTCATTCAAAAACTCCGTTTGCAGTTATGGAAACAAGCATTAGTGTTGTGGTGCTATTGAATTGACAAAGCAATTTGCGGTGGAATGGGAAAGTGTAACATATATGTCTAGAAAAAATAGTATATATATTATATTATGAATCCACAAACTTATCAACTCATTTTTAGCAAATTTTAATAAGATAAACGGCAAGTAAAAGATGATACATATGAAATATCTTGGTTCCTTGCTGTATTTCTTCCTTTATTCATTACTAGCTTTTTCTAACATGCTTTCGTACGTGTAAAGAGTCTTTTTTTTTTTTCTCATGCATTTTACATACGAGTTAATTATGTTTTATTTCCTTTTATTTTCAATGTATGATATATTTTATTTTAAGACGTAATATGACAAAAAAATAGCCAGCACAACACATCTCAAGGGGCGATAGCACCTGTGATAAAAAAAATACCTCTCACATAAACAGGTAGGAACATACAACATACTACCTTTTTATAGTAAGAACACCTTTGTATAGGTGTCAGCTCTTCCGTTGGCATGTCTACTTACTGTTTTTTATAGTAGTCTAGGCGAGTACTTAATGTTTTCATCTACTCTTCTTTTATTTACATCTACTTACTATTGTTTATGGACTTTAGGTAGGAACTTGCATCCAAAATCCCATGTTGTTTGACAATTGCGTAAATAACATTTAAATCATTACTTTACACAAAGTGAAAACCAAAAACATGACAACTTTTTAGGATGTGCATGATAAAGAAAAAGTTCATCTTTGCACAATACATCTAAAATATATCTTAATAATTACAATGGAAGAAAAAACTAATGCAAAATCTTCACAATTACATTAACATTTCTTACTATTTAATTTTGTAAACATGATAACATGCTAAAAAGTTGTCATGTTTTTCATTTTCACTTTGCGTAACATTTAAATCATTACTTTACGCAAAGTGAAAACGAAAAACTTAACGACTTTTTAGGACGTGCATGGTAACGAAAAAGTTGACAGACAGTCTAGCAAGAATCAACTAATGCAAGAAAACATTTAACCCATGTTGTTTGACAATTGCATAAATAATATTTAAATCAATACTTTATGCAAAGTGAAAACGAAAAACGTGATAATTTTTTAGGACATGCATGGTAAAGAAAAAGTTCATCTTTGCACAATACATTTAAATTATATCTTCACAATTACAATGGAAAAAAACTAATGCAAAATCTTCACAATTACATTTAACATTTCTTACTATTTAATTTTGTAAACTTGATAAATCCTAAAAAGTTATGTTTTTCGTTTTCCTTTGCGTAACATTTAAATCATTACTTTACGCAAAGTGAAAACGAAAAACTGAATAATTTTTTAGGATGTGCATGGTAACGAAAAAGTTCCTCTTTACACAATACATTTAAAATATATCTTGACAATTACAATGAAAAAAAACTAACGCAATACACATTTAGGGGCGCGTAGCGCCCGTGATGCAAAAATGCGTGCGTGCGGAGAGGCTAATATATTCATAAATAAAACAGACAATAAACTTAAAGTCAAACTGAAAATTATATAATTAAATTAATCTGATCATCCAAAAATGCCTTGGCTTTTTTTTCTTCAGAAGACTACATATTTATACATAATGGGTAGGTGCAAAAAGACTAAGTTAGATGATTGAATATAATAAAAAATTGAAAATAATAAAAAATTGTTGTGATGGACACAAACACAATTTATAAAATAATCACTTAAGAAATATAAGAATATCTAAAACAACACATCTTTGGGGCGCGTAGCGCCCGTGATGCAAAAATGCCTCTCGCATGCACGTTAGTGCGTGCAGAGAGGCTAGTATATATAAAGTGAGAAGGCCAGTTTGGTGAAGCATTCAGAAATACCAAGAAAGCCCTTTTGTTTTCTTCACAATCCAAATCCACAAAAATCGGAAAATGGGGACAAACTGGTAAAAAATCATAACTAAAAAAAAAAAAATACTGATCTTCATTTGAAAAAAGAATTTAAAAAAAAAAAGTAGATAAATAGATGCAGCAAAAAAAACCAATCCAAAAAAATCGAAAAATGAAAAAAATGTTGGAAGGAAACGTGGGACTTTGGGAGATATTGCAGTTTTCAAACTGCTTTCAGTAATTGAATAAAATATAAAAAATAAAAAGAAACCTAATACGTTTACAGTTAGAACTGCTATTCTACAGTTGAAGGCTTGAACCGTGCAATGGGATTATGGGAGCGGTTCTGTGGAACGCGAACGTGCATGGAAATAAAAGCGAACGTGGGATATGATCATATGAAGCAGTTTTGCGGGAAGAGCTAAATGAAACACAAAATAAAAGAGAGAATCTGAAGAGAACAAATTGAAATTGTTTTGCTGGAGAAGATGAAATTGGAAAAAAACCAACAAGAACTGGTCCTTTGAGAAAGTTGGTAATAAAATTTCTTTTGTGGTTAATCTTTTGTGTTTTGTTCTCTGCTCCTTATTCCTTAATGTTAATCTTCTCATGCATTTTCACAGGATTATTGAATCGAAGTTCTTCTACCATCAATCAATTGCTGGAATTTTCATAATCGTGGAACAAACAATGAACAAGGTTTGAAATTTGTTTTCTTTGTAATCAATATTGCCATTCTGTTTTTGCCTTGGGGAGGCTTTGGAAATGGTTAATTTTTTGTTTTCGCTTTTATCTTTTATTACAAATTATTCATTGTTTTATATAGTAGTTTTTATATTTCCAGTACTAAAGTAATTTTCATTCATCATTTTACCATCATATGTCAGACTTAATGCAAAAGACAATAAAGTATGAACGTGGCATTAGATTTCAAACTGCTATGAGCAGTTGCCATTTGATTTCACCTTTAATTAATCGTCAGCCTCTAATCGTCAGTGTCTGAGGTATTTGCTTCCACCCTTTTCTTCCTTTTTGCCTTCTTTGGCTTTTAACTTCTATCTCTCTTTTTATTCTGCATTTTAATTTCATGTTCTGGGATAGTTTCTATTAATCCATTATCCCCAGTTTTTCCCAGTCTTTTTCTGCTTTTTCCCATACAAAGTGTATTGCAGGAAGGCGGAGCATCATATGGTCATTTTTAAAGGTAATTCCCCGAAATCTATTGCTTAATTTATATTTTTCTTATGGGCTGTGATGGGATTTTGGAAAAACGAAACTCAAAAGTTTCTCTTTATTGTTATTACGGTACCTTAATAATTTGCCCCTTTTCTTTGAACATGTTTGTTAGTCTTGATCTGACATTGGACATATTAGTTATACATGCCATGCAATTTAAATTGATTGCAAGCTTATTTGGTTTCTCTGATGTACTTTAAATTCCTCCCTTGGCTTTGTTTGCAATCTTTTTTGGATTAATTCTTCATTTTCTCCCAAGTTTGTATCTGTTTGACGTAGGAATTGTACTTTTATGTCTATCATATGTCTTGATTGTTATTATTTCAATGTAAGTCCTTCCTGGGAGAGTCTAACATATGCTGCTCTTCTCAAGCGTCAAAAGAAAGAAATTGAGGAGCTTGGAGGCAAATTGCACGCTAATTTTTGTATTAATTGTCGACATCCATGTATGATAATAATTATAAATATAGACTGTGTACATAAATTAAAGGAATTTAAATATTCCGCATGTTTTAGGTATCTCATTCAGAACATTGGCCAGAGGAAATCCTCAATCTGCAAAAACACGTTAATGCAGGTTTGGAATATACACTTTATGTTTATTGTAATTAGTTGAATGCAAGTGTCTGGAATATGCGTACTTTCTGTGCAGACTGAGTTAGAAGGGGAGCGTATGGCTTTGGAGTTGGAGGAAAAAAAAAGCCCAAGCTGAGAGAGAGAAAGAAAGGGGTAGAGGTTGCCGTGGGTTTTCAAAAAACCGTGAAGCTCGCCCACTACAAGCACTAACTTTCCAGTTCGTATAATCCCATTTTTCCCATTCCTACTCATTCTCCCACTCCTTCTCCCCAGGCGTAAAAAGGAAATTAATCTAGGTGTAAGTTTCTTTTTTTCACTTCTTTTTCCTGCATGGTTGTACTCATTTTACACATTTTCATGCAAGCATAATATGTAATTGTATGAATTCCCAGGTTTAGCTTCATATGGGTTCTTTTAACTTCTTCCTTTGGAATCTTCATTGTGCGTTTTTTAAAATTTCGGTCAGATTATGAGTTTCAATTTTGATTATCTTAATGTGCTATATGTGTGCTATGGTAATTTTAAAAATTATTTGTTTTCATTCTCAGGATATTTACAAGAATACCCACAAAAAATGAAGAAGGAACTACCTATTCATAAGATCCCAAACAGACGTGTCTCTATTTTTACACCTGGTTGGGAGATATCTGTCGGAGTAAAAACTACTGATCTAAGCCAACTGATTCTCAAAGAGTGGAAAAAGAAGAAGCATGAGCAGTATGTATCATAAATTATATACTAAATTTGTTACAAGGAACTTAATCTATATATATAAAGGGAGAAGGCCAGTTTGGTGAAGCATTTGGAAATGCCAAGAATGCCCTCATTTCATACATAAAACACAAGGATAACTGCTCACAAAAATAGGGTCAAATTCGTAAATATGTTACTATTCATAAATCATTTACAAGTTAAAAAAACAAAATTATCCATTGCAAACAATATATGCACCCATCACAACAATGACAATTATGAACCATTAGATGAAAACACACACACTTTAAATTCATTATCATCCCTTAAATTAATCATCCTATAACTACTTCGTTACATTCTATCTTTCTGCTATACAAAAAACAAGAAGTAAATAAATAAATAAAAAAAAGAAAAAAAATACTTCAGATGGGCACGAAGCCACGAACTCTCAATAGCAGTTGCAGCGGTTGCAAACTGCAGAGACGGAATTCTCCACAGCACTTGCAGACTTGCAGTTGCAAATTGCAGAGACAGAATTCTCCACAGCACTTGCAGCGGTTGCAAACTGCAGAGATGGAACTGCCATATAACACACGTTTAAGGTGAGCAACGGGTCACTCCATCCCCGCAAACCAGTGAGAAATTTAGACAGTCGCTCAGTGTACCAGAACGCATCTTTCTTCGCTGCCCTCACCACCAATAGTCTCCGGCCTTCTAAGCATTCAGTCCTCTGAATCTTCTCTCACTTCCGCCTCCGCCGTCGTCTTCATTACCATGTCCTCCAGGTACCCAAGATTTTATTCACTTCAGTGTCCTATATAATCCAATCATCATTGTCTTCATCAAAGAGTGTCCTAAATATTGTCTAATTAGATAACTTAAAGCTTTTGTTTGCTTGCGTCACCGTCACCGTCATCGTCACGGGGAGCTTTCAGTTTGTGTTTAATCAAGTTGATGGCACAAATGGCAACAAACGAAGACCTTCTGATCCCAACCAATTCACGACACCCTCAAAGCCGTCTACGGCCATTCCTCCCAGTTTTCAATTTTGTGCATGTGTTTGAGTTTTTTACCGGACGGTGGATTCAAGGAGACTGAACTTGACCAGAGAGCACATAGACTACGAGGGCCACTCGGTGCTACCGCTGGCCATATGACAAGACACCATTGTCGCAATTCGGAAGCGCAAACGACGATGAAGACGCCGAGAAAGTTCTCATAATTTCCAATGGTCAACAAGAAGTACCAAATTTGTACTTAGCCCACCGACGCTACCCAGGTAGTAAATTGTTTGACTTAATCATCATTCGTTTAACTATAATGTTATCCCAGTTACATCCGAGTTCAATTTCGGTCAAAGTTTTTTTTGGAAATTGAAGGAAATTGAGAATCACAAATGGGGGCCTTATTTCATTTGGGTTGTCTTTGGAAACGTTCGACTACTTCTACAAGTTCCTCCATTACTGGCCTACTGATCTCAATGTCAATAAGGTATGAAACAACGTTATGAATTTGTTGTTAACCTTTCAGCTATGCATTCATTTTGCTGAACGTTAAAGACTGGAACTTTTTGTTAGTGTATAGCAATATACTGTATGATTTATGTAATTTGGATTTGGGAAATTTGGTGACGGGTTGTTTGCTTTCCCATGTTTGGTTGATCATCAACTGCTGCGGATTTGGTGCATTACCCAGTTTTATGAAAAAAATTATTTAGGATTCGGCTACATATGCTAATACGGTATTACAAATAGGTTTTTGTTTTAATTAGTGAAGTTGGAGCCGTTATGTAGGAATTTATTAAATTTGATTGCTAGAAAGATAGGGAGGAGGGGAAGATATTGGTTTTGAGTTGAACGTTATGTTTTGAATTTGAGTGAGTATTACTCATTTATGCGTTTGAAAATCTAATTTAATCGTGAATCTAAATTTTCTTGGAATTTGGTATGAAGCTCGATCATGGTAGTTCTTTGGTCTTGCTACACTAAAGCGAGAATTTGTTCACATCATTCTGGATTTGAGTTCACAAAGTTGAATTATGTTTACGTAGTGAGATCAGTTTTAGAATTTTCAATTAAAACATGATTAATTTTGTAAGATTTGTGTAAATTGGTTGTAATCACGGATCCTACGTGCGATGTACAAAGTTATATTTTCATTTTAACATTTATGTTGTTCTTCTTTGATGATTTTAAGAAACTTTTCATTCGAATTTCTCTTTTGGCCTTCTGTAATATTGTATTTTACCACAAGCTATAAAATTCATGTTTCCCACCACAAAAAGTACAAACACCAATAGATAAAGCACACAATATGTCAATAACAATCTTCTAAATTGTAAACAATATACCCTAATTCTTTTGTGTGTGAGTGCCTATATGTCAAACAAAGTAACATTAAATCAACTGAAATTTTGAATATAATTTGGAACTTAGGATAGTGTCATTTACAATTAATTATCTTGGGCAAGTGTATTTACAACATATTTTCATCTTTGCATCAACTTGAGCTTAGTCAATTACTTGGAAAGTTAAAGATGCTAAATTAGTTGAATCTTTAATGGAGTTCGATTGCAATTCAAAGTCATTTTAAGTTCTATTGCAATTCAAAGTTCAGGGTTTTTGTTTGGTCATCATTGACGAAGTAAATGTAAGTTATTTCCGGATTTTAACATTTGGGGTGTGCATTTTGTTTCTAGATCTTCCCAATTCAGTGCTTCTGTTACACTAACGGAAAAATGGTAAACCTAAAAGCGAATGGTTCCTTTTCTAGCAATGATATATTATGCCTCAGTGAACTTTATTGTGTTTAATTTTGCCCTGCTGCATCTATTGCTTATTAGAACGTAAAACAAGACAAAAAGAAGAGGAAAATTAGTTTTCATTTCTTCTAAGTAAATTTGATTCATCCCTTTGCCTCCAGTTTTCTAAATTTTTTTTATAAAATCACTGTCATTGTTTAATTTGTCTAACTATTATGCCCCAATGAAATTTGTCAACAGAGAACTGAGATTGGATGACACGGTTGAAGAAGCCAACGTAAAGGCAAGAGAGAGAGAGAGAGAAGATAGACAAATAAAGAATAAAATAGAAATACATTAGCTTTCTTCGTTGCTGTCAATTGATATTTTTTTCAAACAATCTTTTACGTTATGCCAAAGCTACATGTCATGTTGTAGCTTTTTAGCCTCTTATTACGGGTATTACACATTTTTAAAGATCCTTTTATATTATATCGACCCCACATTCGTCATTTGTTATATGAAACTATGTTTTGGTATATTTTTTCTGCATTTTGTATTATATTTGTAACTGTATGTATTCCTTTACTACACTATTTGAATGTCATGTTTCTTTTCTATTACAGATATGATGATGAAAGCTTTTCTTCACTCGCCTACGGAGAAAAAGAGGCATGCATATAAAAGATGCAACTGCCTAGAACCTTGGTTCACGCTGAAGCATGTCATCAAAGGGAGTAGTCAATTTATAGTTCCTACATGGTGTAATTAGCATCTTTTATAGAGTTTTAATTTTTACGTAAATGGCTGATAGAATTTTGAACTTTTTGTATAATGCTGAATAGTTTCGTATACCAAATGATAGATGTGGACTTGACATAATATAAAAAGATCTTTAGAGATGTGTAACACCTGTCAATGTAGTTGTATGCTGAAAGATATGCTCTTTAACGCTGATTAGGATATAAGAATATCTAAAACAACATATCTTTGGGGTGCGTAGCGTCCGTGATGCAAAAATGCCTCTCGCATGTGCGTGAGCGCATGCGGAGAGGCTAGTTATTTTATATATACCTTCAATATATAGGTGGCGCATGAAAAAGGCCGTAGAAGAATTAAAACATTCAACAACTCCTCAAATCATACGTATTTTGGAATAAAGTCCAACAAATTAGGTACAACACCATTTCTTACTTGTTTATTTTAATTGGCATTCTCTATATCATTCTACAAATTAATTATCTCAAATTATAAAATAAAATAAAACAATTTATGGGTGCAGGAAAAAGATTAACAGAGGCCAAACAACTTTTCTAAATACGGTAAGTCTTCTCTTATTTTCATACAAAAGTATACTATAAATTCAAATTGCATTCAATTTTCAAATATAAATAAAATTGCATTTTTTGTTAGTTTTACAAGCATCACACCCGTCTCAAAGTACAAAGGTTGAAGTACAAGATTAAGGTAATATTTCTTATTATTTAATTTTGTAAATATGGTTACAGTTTGTTACCTCAAACTTGACAAATATATTTATCTTTCAGTATTCTACAAGTAACTGGAGTAAAAATATTGCCATGAGAAAATTGTCAAACTTAAAGGTATTTAGATTAAGTTGCTTGCAATCTTTATAGTTGGGATTGTGCATTACAGTTAGACTTCTTATTTTATCATCATTGCTTGCAGATTAACCATGAAAATCTAAAGCATCAAGTGCAAGCAAATGGGTGGCAATCATGGTTTTGATTTCACACGTAGACGCTATGTTTACATATGTACATGTTGTCCATATTTTGTTTTGCTTCATATATTAGGAGTTCATCCCTAGCTAGCCTATAACTTTGATTGAAAACTTATGAATCTAAAACATTTTGATTTAAGGACATTAAGTGTTGTCAATATGTATTTAGAAATGAAATTACATGTCATATTTTCAGATTTTTTTTATTTATAAATAGTATATGTTTTCCCATTTTATCTTCGTTGTTCTTTTAAAGAAAAAATAGTAAAAAATGTATGAGAGATTACTCACATATGTGCAAATTGGATGGAATATATGCTCCTAAATTCTTCAACAAACGTGGCAATATGACAATATGGCATACGATAACACCATTATCACTTTGGAATGATGGGATGATTGTACGGTAACACCATTATCTCATCAACCTTTCTTCAACTCAAGCAATTGGAACTACGTAGCCTGACCCATGTTCTAATGTTGAACATCTCAGTCCCAACCCAAAATGGCACACCCATAATTATGTACTCACTCCTCTAACCGCATCAACTATCCCATTCATACAGCCATTGAACAAATGATCTGCCACCTGCTCGAATGACGCCAAATATTGGCCATAATACCTTTTTGTCCACCATAATAAAAAAATGTTGTTGTGCACCCTTTTAATACACCCACTAATCCACATGTTACAAAATATATTGATCAGTTCATATTTTCTATACAACATTAAATAATTAATCATATTTTTTAATTTTTTATATGAGAGTTTAAAGAACCTAACTCTTGATCTTCTGTACATCTGTACAATATATAAGGGTAAAATGGTACTGATGGATATAATAGAATTCTAACTACACTGAGTAACTTAATTACCAAAGTCATAATAATGATCAAGCATAGCTCATTTCATGAAATCAAATTCTATCAGCCAAACCAAAAAAAAAAAAAAAAAAGGTGGAATGGTTAGTGTGCAATTCATAAATTTCATTTTTTGGGTACAATGGGCAGGTGCAAAAAGACTAAGTTAGATGATTGAACATAATAAAAAATTGAAAATAATAAGAAATTGTTGTGATGGACACAAACACATTTTATAAAATAATCACTTAAGAAATATAAGAATATCTAAAACAACACACCTTTGGGGCGCGTAGCGCCCGTGATGCAAAAATGCCTCTCGCACGCACGTTAGTGCGTGCAGAGAGGCTAGTATTTTGTATACTTCTGGGCTTTTTGAAATTATTGCTCTTGAGAAATTAATTGAAAATTTACTTTTGGAAATTGGGATTTTATTTGGATTAATCCCATCAGTAAAGTGGCAGTCATAAGTGAAATAATGAATTTATCACACTATGCTGATGGGTTTTTGTTCAGTGGGTGAAATTCTGATTTGTTTTTTTCATGGTATTTAGGGAGGAATTAGTGAAGGAATGTATAAAGAGAGGGACCGAGTTGGTTTAAGCTATTGCGAATAGTCTTTTCAACTCACATTCAACTGAAGGCATAGACGGTCCCATTGTGCACATGTTCGCTTCCTGAAACTAAGCTGCCAAGATAGAAAGCATGTGAGTCATTCATCTTATGATTCTCCAACGATTTTATTTTATTTTTTATTTTTTAGGTTTGATCATGTATATGAGCATTTGGTAGTGAAACATGTATAGTGCTTCACAATTGAAAAGAAGTGGAATGGTAGTTTCAGGTAATTGTCGAGATTTTTGTTGATCCTCTTTTGTTGTGCTGCCAATTTACGGTTCCTATCATGTAAATTGGTTGACTAAAATGTTAGCGTATGCAAAAAGCCTTTTGCCAAACAAAGGGTAAATCATTACTGACACTGTAGGAATTTTGAAACGTGTAGGTGGACCGTATTTGATTGAGAATAAGATACCGTGCAATATCGATTTTGGCATGAATGTTGGGGATGAGGTATATATCTTAAACCAGATTACTTAATTATAGTTAAATTAACTTTTTTTTTCTTTTTCTGTTATGTAGCTGAAGCAGCTAAAGTTGAGTGTTTTAATCGGTTGTATATATCACCCAGTTTACCTGTTCCTACTGCTGCTCAACAGGGACGAGTTTCACAGCAGGTGAGTGAAAATTCTGGGTTCTTAATTTTCTATTTTCTGATTGAAATTTGATGGTATATCTGATTCAATTGGAAGACTAAGCTAAAAGTACAAGTGGTATTTTTTGGTTAATTTGTTGGTTTTTTGGATGGCTCTTCTGGGTTGTTGTTAATTGTATGTTTTCTGATTGAATTTGGCATCAATTTATCCAATGGATTAATGAGCTAAAACTACAAGTGGGGTTGTTTTGATTTTTGGGTTGTTTAATTTTCTGTTATTTTATTATGAGAAAATAAGGATTTGAACATGTTAATTAGCTAAGAATTAGTTTACATTGGACAATATATATGATTTTGGATTCGTGTTGGTGTAGCTAGGGACAATTATATCTGTGGATGGATGTTGGGTTGGAAGGTCTACTCATAAACAAGAACAAATCTAAGGGTAGAGTGAAACTGAAAAGCAGCCAAACTTAAATTGCAATTTTCCAAAGAGCACGATTGGCCCTTTGTTTTAAAATTTTCATACTTCTCATTCTTATGTACCCTTATGTATTGGTAACGTGTATTCAACTTTAAAACTTTATCCGAAACCATTTGGTGGGTGTTTGGAATTTTGGAATTAGATTTTCAGTTTGGTTTGTGAATTGCTAACTTTATCAACTCCTCTTG
Organism: Pyrus communis; assembly: GCF_041283825.1. Classification (NCBI taxonomy): domain Eukaryota; kingdom Viridiplantae; phylum Streptophyta; class Magnoliopsida; order Rosales; family Rosaceae; genus Pyrus; species Pyrus communis. The sequence goes on along the minus strand of NC_142579.1, from coordinate 40,479,595 downwards.
CTTAACCTCAATTATTTCAGTTGGCATTGGTTGCAGACCCATTTGTTGAGGCTCGAAGAAAAAGGAAGGGGGGAAAGTGTATTCTTGCCATAGATTTTCTGTTGGGAGTGAGCATTGAAGAAAAGGGAAGGTGATAACAGCGGAAGAGGTGGCTTTTTGCTTTTGGCCTTTTGTTTTCTTCATTTTGCTTAATGTTGAGAATTGAGAAAAGAACTTCTAATGTTGAACCCCAATTCGAGAAGATAATGTGAAGAAAACAAATATTCGTAATTGTTATTATGTCCAAGATCAAACCAATTATGAACAATTGCTATCCTCTAACAAAAAAAATTTTGACTGATGTTTAGTTATTCATAATCTTCTTCGTAATCTCAAATATCCATGTAGTCCAAAATCATCCCTAAACACCAGCGGGGTTCGAGAAGGATTTTGAATATCATAACAGTTATTCATAATTATGATTTTGTTAAGGAACCTTGCGTACATGCATTGTTTTTTTTTTTTTTTTTTTTTTTTTTTTTTTTTTTTTTTAATTTTTATCCATTTGAACCAAATCATCCCATCCCCATTTGCACCCCAACGACCAACAAAGCACCCCAAAATTTCTTAAGCTGTGTTGATCACAAATTATTGACGATCATATCCTTAAACTAATGAACCAAAATTACTAATAAACATAATACCTAAGAAACCAAAATTACTAAAATTTTAAGGATATCATAACATTTTAGAGCTTATATGTGCATTGTTGAGTTATTAGAGCAAACTAATAAATATAATGAACCTACATTGAATAGAAATTCTTCTTTGTCATGTGGTAGTTTTTTAGCCTCTTATTACGGGTTACACATTTCTAAAAACTTTTTATATTATGTCCAGCCCACATCCATCATTTATGATAGGGTTTAGGGGTATTAAAAAAGTTTAAAATTCTACTCATCCAGTTGACATAAAAATTAAAACTCTATAAACAATGCTAATTTATAAAAGAAAAAAACATGAAAGCTAAATCATATCCAAGTCCTAACACCAACCGAGAAGTGTATATAAGCCCGTCATTTCCTTGCACTAATACTTATTACACTTCAAAAGTATTTTGTGATCATTTTATTTTGTTCTTTTGTATTATAGTGATGTGTAGATAAATGTTTTTTCTTCTTCTGTTCATAGGCATCTACGTAGACTTTTTCGTATTTATGGAATGTCACAGAATTTGTATTCAATTTAGGTTCATTTATTTTTAAATTTTTTAGATAAATTTTTCCATAGAGCGTGGCCAAAGTCGTGCAAGACAATGGTGTCAATCATTGAGTCCTGAAGAACATCAAAGATATCTAGCTCGACGACGTCTAATAGCACAAGAAAAAAGACAACAAATTCCAACTCTATATGATGATCATACTATGACATCCCCCAGTAACATACAACAAGAAATTCCTGGTATTTATTTCATATTCCTTTTTCTTTAACTCATACTAATGCAAAAAAAAAAAAAAAAAAAATCTAATGTCTAATTTTTCTTTTAACTATGCAACAAGTAGGTCCCAATAATATACAAGAACGGGTTCAGTTGGCTAACTATGATGTTGAGGTCGACCCCAGTAATATAGAACAACAAATTCCTGGTATTTATTTCAATTTCTTTATTTGTATTTGTTTCACACTTAAAAAATTAGGTTATTTTTTAAGAACAAAATTTAGTGAATTGAAATCTCATTGTATTCTTTTCTTCGATACTTTCATATTGATCTCAATGTTGTAGTTATTTTTAGTGGTAGTCTTACGAAATATTAGACTCACAACTAAATATATTAAATATTAAAGACAAAATTTTTAACTAATCGTATTATAATGTGGTCTATTTATTAGAACAAATTGAGCATGAAAGCGCGAATTCAAGGGTTTTGTCAGATATCACAAATCATGATGACCAAACTTCTACTAGAATGCGTACTCATATGGGACAGTTGGCACATTCAAATAGGTCACAAATATCTTATGGGATGCTCTCAATTCCTCCCCACAATGGTGAGCTTAGTATATAATTTTATCTTTATATAGATATGTGATTAGTTACAAAGAAAATTCTTATACTGAATGTTGGATATTCATGTAAAAATATCAGAAGAAGAACATGCAAATAGAACCAATTGTCATGTGCGCCAAACCAGAGGAAGAAGAAACCACAATTGTGCTAGAAATTATAATGAGAATCGGGGTATCCTAGGTTGCCAATTATTTGCTCCAACCACATGTCCGTACTGCTATGCACGATTATTTGCTCGAGAAACTTTGAATATGTGTTGCTTGAAAGGAAGAATTGTTTTACCCCCAATACAATCCCCACCAGAAATGGTTGCTCTTTTCTTTGACCAAACAAATGAGGGTAGACACTTCAGGCAAAATATTCGAGCTTACAATCATGCATTTGCATTCACTTCAATGGGAGTACACGTGGATGAAAGAATTAATATTGGTGGTCGTGGGATTTACACATTTCGTGCTCAAGATGCATTATATCATAAGATTGGTGGACTTTTACCAAATGAAGGGAACAGACCGCGATTTTTACAAGCTTATATATATGACACTGAGCATGAAGTTGAAAACCGAATGTGTGAAAGTGAAGTTTTAGATAGACGTGTGGTTGAAAAGATACAACATATGTTGAACAACCATAATCCTTTTGTTCATACATTGCGAAGCCTCGGACAACGCCAAGATTTGCCGAATTGCAAGTTGATCCTAAAAAAGCAACCAATAGATCGGCGTCAGTATAGTCTACCATCAGCATCACAAGTTGCGGCAATTATAATAGATGGAGATAATGCCACAATTGCAAATGGAAGGGATATCGTGGTGGAGACAATTAGTGGAAGACTTTCTCACGTCCGAGACTATGTTGGATTTTATGATCCCTTACAATATCCACTATTGCTGCTTTACGGTACATATGGATGGGATGTTAACAGTCGTGATGATGGTGGAAGAGCAATAACATGTTGTGACTATTATGCTTATATGTTACAGGTTTGTACTGATAACATAATTTACTTCCCGGTATATATAGATGAATGATGATTCCTATATTAAAAGCAATATATGAAATTTGCTTTTGTAGATACGCCATAATGGATCATCATTTTTGCTTCGAGGTGGACGTCTCTTGCAACAATATGTTGTAGATAACTACATTAAAATTGAATCACAAAAACTTAGATGGTTGCGTTCTAATCAAGCCACAGTTAGAGCGGATCTCTACAAAGGACTTGAAGACTCTCTAAATGCAGGTCAACACAATGCAGGTATATATATCGTTTCAGTCATCGTTATTTAGAAATATAACTTTGTTTAAAGTGTGTACAATATATATAGCTAATTGAAAATAAAATATTATTAGGTAGCATCAGGCGTAGAATTATTTTACCATCATCATTTGTTGGAAGCCCACGTGACATGTACCAACGATATCAAGACGCAATGACTTTGGTTCAAAGATTCGGAAAGCCAGATCTTTTTATTACCATGACATGTAACCCAAGTTGGGAAGAAATCAAAAGCGAAATACTCGCTGGACAAACTCCACAAGATCGCCCTGACTTACTCACTAGAGTATTTCGTGCAAAACTTGAGCAACTAAAAGAAGACATCATTGAAAATGGGGTATTGGGCAGTGTTGTTGCTTACGCATACGTTATTGAGTTTCAGAAACGTGGTCTTCCACATGTGCATATGCTGGTTGTGTTAGATGAAAATGATAAGATCAATAACCCAGATGAGTATGACCGAATTGTTAGAGCTGAAATACCAAATGAAGATGTAGAGCCTCAACTTTATAATGTGGTGTTAAAGCATATGATTCATGGCCCGTGTGGGATTCATAATCCTCTATCTCCATGTATGAAAAATGGGAGTTGTAAGAGAAAGTTTCCCAAACCATTTGCACCAGTCACCGTTCAAGGGAATGATTCGCATCCAATTTATCAAAGGCGAGGAAATCGATTGCCCGTCTCACTTAATCGACAAGGAAACATAATGGTTGATAATAGTTGGGTCATTCCATATAATTCATGGTTGCTGTTAAGGTATGATTGTCACATCAATGTCGAAATTTGCGCAAGCATAAAAAGTGTCAAGTACTTATATAAGTATGTTTACAAAGGCCCAGACAGAGTGACAGTTGAAGTGCAATCAGACCCTCAATACGATGAAATAAAGCAGTTTCAGGATGCAAGATGGGTTTGCGCACCAGAGGCATTATGGAAAATATTCAAGTTCATTATTAATCGAATTTATCCATTTGTTGAGCGAATGCAAATACATCTTCCTAATATGCACCAAGTTCAGTTTCGTGCCGATGAAAGCATAACAAATATTCTACATGATGAGAGTACAAGAAAGACAATGTTGACTGAATTTTTTACACTTAATCATGTGGATGCAGAAGCGCGACATTATTTATACATGGAGATACCATCACATTACAGATGGATTCAAGCTCAAAGAAAGTGGTCTAAAAGAAAGAATCGTAACAAGGTTATTGGGCGAATATATGCAGTTTCACCTGCTGAAGGCGAAAAATTTTACCTTCGGATTCTTCTTAATCATGTTAGAGGACCAACATCCTTCACAAACTTGAGAACAATTAATGGGGTTTTGCATCCAACATTTAAGCAGGCAGCAGAACAACGAGGTTTGTTAGAAAGAGATGACAGTATTCGACAATGTTTGTTAGAGGCCTCCACAATTCAGATGCCGTCGGCTTTAAGAAGATTATTCATCACCATATTGGTATATTGTGCACCAATTGGTGTTCGAGGGTTATGGGATGAGTTATGTCCATTCATGATGGAAGATTATGTTTCCATGACTAACATAACTCCCACACTTGCTACCAACATACTCTTGCGTGAGTTGAACATACTTTTGGTTCAATTTAACAAGAGTATAAACGAGTTTGATTTGCCCCAAATGACAAGAGGAAATGAATCAAGTTCAGGAATGACCGGATGTATTGAAGATGAAATATCCATATGTATTCCACAACAAGATCTTGATGCAATTGAACGCTTAAATGATGACCAAAAAAGTGCGTTTAACATAATAATGGGTGCAGTTCAACGATCGGATAATGCAACTTTTTTTGTGGATGGTCCCGGTGGAACTGGAAAAACTTACTTATATCGCGCATTGTTAGCAAGTTTGAGAAGGTTGGGGCACATAGTATTAGCAACATCATCATCTGAAATAGCAGCTACGATATTGCCTGGTGGGAGGACAGCACATTCTAAATTCAAGATACCACTTAGTCTCGATGCATCATCGATGTGTTCGATCGGTAAACAATCTGATTTAGCAAAGCTAATACAAAAGGCAAAGGCAATTATTTGGGATGAAGCAACAATGACGCATCGTCATGCATTTGAAGCACTCGATTGAACGTTCAGAGACTTAACAGATATTGACTTACCATTTGGGGGGAAGATAATGATATTTGGGGGAGATTTTCGACAAGTTCTTCCTGTTATCCGGAAAGGAACCAAGTCCGAACTAATCCAAGCAAGTGTTGTTAAGGCATCATTTTGGTCACAAGTAAAGATTTTAAAACTCAAACAAAACATGAGATCCATAAATGATTGTGAATTTTCAGAATTTTTACTTCGTGTTGGTGATGGGAATGAAGATGTTATTATGGATGATACGGTAAAACTACCTGAATGCATGGTGATACCATGGGAGAGTGAGCATTCCATTAATCAATTAATTGCCAAAATCTTCCCTGACTTAGAGGATCATATAAATGATGCAACCTACATGGTGGAAAGGGCAGTGGTAACTCCTACAAATGAAGACGTTGATATGTTGAATGAAAAGATAATCAATATGTTTCCGGGTTTAGAAGAGACAATGTATTCATTTGATTCAGTTGAGGATGACGCAAGGAATTTGTATCAGCCAGAGTTCTTGAATTCAATCTCACTTGGTGGTTTGCCTCCACACAAGTTAACTCTGAAAAGAGGTGCTCCAATCATGCTTTTAAGAAATATTGATCCGAAATTGGGATTGTGTAATGGTACAAGATTATTGTGTCGTGGTTCTTACCGAAATCTTATTGATGTTGAAATTCTAACTGGACAATTTGCTGGATCCAGAGTTTTCTTACCAAGAATCCCTCTCAAAAGTACTGATACTGCTGGGCTTCCATTTGAACTTACAAGAAAGCAATTTCCAGTGAAACTAAGTTTCTCTATCACTATAAACAAATCTCAAGGTCAGACAATACCACATGTAGGCGTTTACCTTCCAGATCATGTCTTCAGCCATGGACAATTATATGTGGCTTTATCGAGGGGGGTCTCAAAGTCAACCACAACCGTGTTAGTAAAAAGTGGCTCCATAGTAGGCCAACAAGGTGTATTTACACGGAATGTAGTATACAAAGAAGTCTTGCTTCATTCCAGCTAATCATGGTGATTCCTAATAGGTAACAGCTTTATTAACGATAACCTTTCAGTATGCATTTCTCACTTATCAATTAACTCTTTTTATTTGATTTTTAATTTTCTCACTATCGTTTGTAGATTGGCAATGAAAATTTGAAGCATCAATCATGAACAAATGGGTGGAAATTGCAGCATTGATGTCAATATGTAAACTTTCTTTTCAAAAGAAACAGTGACATATACACTCTATGAGTATTGTGAATAATGTACATATTGTTATGTAGGATTTACATTTTGACATTTAAATTGTTTTGTATTTTGGTACGAGTACTTACTGTTTTCATCTACTATTTTTTATTTATTTACATATACTTGCTATCGTTCATAGGCTTTAGGTAGGAACTTGCATCTAAAATCGTATGTTGTTTGATAAGTGCATGAATAACATTTAAATCATTACTTTACACAAAGTAAAAATGAAAAACATGATAACTTTTTAGGACGTGCATGATAAAAAAAAAAAAGTTCCTCTTTGCACAATACATTTAAAGTATATCTTGACAATTACAATGGGAAAAACTAACACAATACACCTTTAGGGGCGCGTATCGCCCATGATGCAAAAATGCCTCTCGCACGCACGTTAGTGCGTGCAGAGAGACTAGTTTATTTTTTAAATCACAACCAGTTCTCCAAAAACAAAAAAAAAATTACAGTAATCGAAATAAAATTAGGGACAAAACACAGTGACCAAAAATCATCTTACCTTATACAAAAATACAACATAAATAAGCTCCCCACATGTATGGAGTTTAATTAATTTGTAGAGATTCCGTATAAAATTTTGATTCAATTCACTCGAAATCTCATAGGGAAATGTGAGATTTGTGGATGCTTAAAATAAACTACAAAATCTCTCCAATTCCCTGTAATTCCTCAACTTTATCAAATTCTTTAAAATCAATTTCTAATTGAATATATCTTGAATGTTATAAACTTCTTTAAAATCCTAATTGAATACACCTGGATTTCTAAGGATTTTAATAAAGTATCTTAAAATTCTAATTGAATACACCTTGAATTTCAGATAATCACTTAGAATCCTAATTGAATACCCCTAAATTCATTAAAATAATTAAAATCCCTCAAAATCCTAATTGAATACACCTAAAAATTAATGAATTTATAAATCTATTAAAGTCTATCAAATTCTTAATTGAATACACCTCTCGCAAATTAGGTTTTCTAATGTAAGGCCCACATATTTCGGCTTGTTAAAAAAAGGCCCACATCTTTTAAGTCGGCTTCACCTTCTTCTTTTCCCCTCTTTCGACAGTCCGATACATAGTACCAAATCAAAATTCCCAATTTTTCCCTCGCTTTCCCACAATCCAAACACCCCTGAAACCGCCACTATGATTTTTATCCTATTCCGGTTTATTTTTATCCTGGATTATGTAATATGCTATTTGGCATTCTAGATTTTAGAGGCGTTTGTTGCTCTGTTATCGTCAGCTTCGAATAGTGAAAACAGTTAGTTTAAAACTTGAACAATTTGATCTATTAGAGTTGTTGTATATGTACAATTTTATAACCGTATAATGCTGTTAATATTTTGAGAGAAGATGAATATGATACATCGATTTCGGAACTTTCATAGCATAAGCAAACTATCATAGATGTTTTTATCAATTTCACATGTTGCCACTTTAGTATTTCTCACCCTGTTGGTGCAATCGTCTAAGTTCAATGGTGGTCTACTGCTTAGCGCCAAATTTGGCTACTTGATTCATGGATTCTTATCCATCCATTGCAATCAACTTAAGGAGTAATTTGTTTAAGGTCGCAAAATATTGTCAGTATTAATTAAGATTGAATCAAATCTGTTGGAGTTTTGACAAGGAAGAGAAGAAGAAAAATGAATGTCGAAACTCAGAGGTTGGCTCCAATGAGGTCTTGACTTGTTTCTATTCATTTTATGATCAGTTTGGTGAGACCTTTCTCACGCCACATGGGAGGGGACTTGTTCTTCCTCTCTCGTATGGCTTCTGCACATGCACTTATACATGGCTCTCTCTACCTCATTATATAGAGAGGTGTGTTGGTGTTCGCTCTCTTGGTGTACATGTTTTGCTCACTTGGTGCCCCTCAAGAATAGGCCCAATGTTGGCTATCAAGTAGGTTCTTTTGTTTACGGGATTATGAAACAAATAGGATTTCGGGTTGAAGATCTCAAGATTCCTAAATTCGCAGAAGAGTTGAATCAACTCTTTCAAAATTGTAGTGGAAAAAGATGGTACTTCCGCAGTTTTTGATGAAATTGGTTTTTGTTTTTTGACAAACGATAACATTAGTGAGTTAAATTATTAATTATTAAAGATGAGGGGGACTGATAGGGATCGAACCGCATCAGGGTACATAAACATCGTTACAAATCAAATTGTAAATTTGTTATTTGGTTGCAAGGAATTCGGGAAAGATTACAAATTAAATAAACCAACATCCTTGTTTTCTCTAGGTACGTAGCTGACACTAAAGATAGCTTTTATCATAATGGTGGAAATTGATACGTTAGAAAATGCTAGAGTGTTAGACAAATAAGGAATATGGTTGGAGTCCTTGTGTAATTGTATTATTGGAAGAATAAGCCGTCCTACAGCCGTCAAGCCATCCTACAGCCATCCTACCTTGTCCTACCTACACACTAGCCGTCCTACAGCGTCAAGCCGTCCTACAGCCGTCCTACCTTGTCCTACCTACACACTAGGACGGCTACCTTGTCCTCTACAGCCGTCCTACCTTGTCCTACCTACACACTAGGACGGCTACCTTGTCCTACCTACACATTTGTATCATGTATATATATCCTTGTAATCTTGTAGAGAAAAATTAATGAGAAAAAGCATTCTCTTCCATATTTTCCACAAAGCATTCTCTTCCATATTTTCTACATGGTATACAGAGCAGGTTTATAACCCTAGCCCTAATTTTTTTTTCAGCAGCTTTCTTTGCCGTTCCCATGGCTGTTCGTGGCCCGTCCCGTCCCTCCTCTGCTCGTCCTCCCCTCCACTGCACCTACTGCAATTTTGATTATCATACCCGAGACACCTGCCATAAACTTCATGGCTATCCCGTTGGCCATCCCATCCATGGCCAACCGTGGTGACCACCGCGCCGTGCCACTACTTCCAGTTCTTCCCGCAGCCATGCACCTTCCAGTCCTCCCCGACAGCCACGGTTTTCTGCTTCCCGGCCCCATAATTTCACCCAGGCCCATCACGTGCAAGGCACCCAGGCCCCCGCCTCCTCTTCTACTCCAGCGACCCACCAAGTGCACGGGGCCCAGCCCACTTTGCATGACTTGCAGCTTGCCATGCCTGACCTCTCTGCCGAGCAGCACTCCCGTGTTCTAGCTGCTCTACGTGACACCACCACCCCTCCTCAGGCCAATGCCGTTCTCACTACTGATTTTGCCCAAGGTTTGTTACCTGTCACCTCTCGTCATGGTCAATGGATTCTTGACAGTGGTGCTACGGATCATATTACTTCTTCCGCTTCATGTTTGGTTAATCATTCTCCTTCACATTTGCCGTCTGTTTCTTTTCCTAGTGGTGTTTCCGCTCCCATTACTTTTACCGGCACTCTTCCTTTAAATTCATCATTTACTTTGAAGGATGTTTTATGTGTCCCTAATTTCCGAGTAGATCTTTTATCGGTTGGTAAACTTACAGATGGATTATCGTGTTCCATAACCTTCTTTCCTTCTTGGTGTGTTTTGCAGGACTTGGTTTCGAAGGCGATGATTGGTGTGGGTAAGCGACGTGGCGATCTGTATTACCTTGTGGCCCTTACCTCTTCTCTCCCCACCCGTCAACCTCTCTGCAACATCATTACCATCCCCTCCTCCCTCTGGCATAGGCGTCTTGGTCACCCCTCCTCCACTCGTTTGCAAGCTTTAGCATCTAGCTCTCTTAATTGTACTTTTGATTCTAGTCATATTTGTGATGTTTGTCCGTTGGCAAAACAAACTCGTCAACCTTTTCTTTTGAGTTCAATTTCATCAACTTTCCCTTTTGCTTTAATTCATTGTGATATTTGGGGCTCGAATCGTCAATCTTCTCTTTCTGGTACTCATTATTTCTTAACCATTGTGGATGATTTTTCTCGCTTTACGTGGGTCTTCCTCATGAAACATAAATCCGACACTCAACAATTAATTAAGGATTTTTTTGCTTATGTCACTACCCAATTTCGCACTACCATCCAATGCATTCGTACTGACAATGGTGGTGAATTTTTATCTCTTCGTAGTTTTTTCTCTGATCATGGGGTGCTTTTACAAACTTCTTGTGTTTATACCCCCCAACAAAATGGCGTTGTTGAAAGAAAACATCGTCATCTTCTTGAAACCGCTCGCGCCCTTCGTTTTCAATCCCATCTTCCTATCAAGTTTTGGGGGGAATGTGTTCTTACCGCTACTTATCTCATCAATCGTCTCCCTACCCGTCTTCTCCATCATAAATCCCCATTTGAGGTTCTCTTTTCGAAAACCCCATCTTATGACCACTTCTGCGTCTTTGGTTGTCTGGCATATGCCACCTCTGTCACTCCCACCACCAAATTTTCCCTTCGGGCTCATCGTTGCATTTTTCTCGGTTATCCTCATGGATAAAAGGCCTATACCCTTTACGATCTCGACAATCACCGCATTTTCACTAGTCGAGACGTCATCTTTCACGAAACTACTTTCCCTTATGCCGTTTCTCACCCTCCTATCCCATCCTCTTCGCCTACCCTACCCATCCCACCCCCTCTGGACTTTACATATAACCCACCACCTTCCTCCCCTTCCACGCCTCCCACAGATTCCCTTGCTGCCCCATTACCCGTTCCTCCCCATGCCCCTGCCCTCTCGGCATCCCCTTATTCCCCCCCCCCCCCCCGCTATTTCCTTACCTTTCACCCTTTTACCCACGGACATCCCTACCCCCCCCCCATTACCTACTAATCCTCCCCTTCCCCGCACCTCTTCCCGTGCCCATAAACCTCCATCCTATTTAAAAGACTACGTTTGCTCGCAGGTGATTCTGCCATCCCACCCATCTTCGACTTCGCAACCCAGTTCTACACAAGGTACGCGATATCCACTTTGTAATTTTCTCTCTTATCACCGTTACTCTCCCAAGCATTTTTCTTACATTAACTCTGTCAGTCGGACTGTGGAGCCTTCCTCCTTTGCCGAGGCTGCCACTGACCCCAATTGGCAACGTGCTATGACTGATGAGCTTCAAGCTTTACATGCTAATGGTACTTGGACTTTAACTTCCTTGCCCCCTGGCAAAATTCCCATTGGTTATAAGTGGGTGTACAAACTCAAGCACAATTCTGACGGCTCTATTGACCGCTACAAAGCTCGTTTGGTTGCTAAAGGCTTCACTCAGGCTGAAGGTATTGATTATCATGACACTTTTTCTCCTACTGCTAAGATGATTACGGTGCGTTGTCTTCTTGCTCTTGCTGCTAGTCAGTCTTGGTCTCTTCATCAGCTTGATGTTAATAATGCTTTCTTACATGGTGACTTACATGAAGAAATCTATATGTCTCCTCCTCCTGGTCTTCGGCGACAGGGGGAGAATCTTGTGTGTCGCCTTCACAAGTCACTTTATGGTCTTAAGCAGGCTTCTTGCCAATGGTTTGCCAAATTCACTAGTGCCATCATTTCTGCCGGTTTTCAACAATCCAAAGCTGACTATTCATTGTTCACTAAAAAGTCTGGTATTTCTTTCACAACTTTGCTCATTTATGTGGATGATATTGTGATTACAGGCAATGATGCTAGTGCCATTAATTCTCTGAAGTCTTTTCTCCGTGATCATTTTCGGATAAAAGACCTTGGTGATTTAAAATATTTTTTGGGTATTGAGGTTTCTCGTTCCAAACAAGGGATTTATATTTCTCAACGCAAGTATGCATTAGAGATTCTCAAGGACTATGGTTTTTTGGGAGCATGACCCATTGCTTTTCCTATGGATGACACAAAATTATCTGATAAAGGAGAACTTCTCAAGGATCCTGAAAAGTATCGACGATTAGTAGGTCGGTTAATATATCTCACTATCACTCGGCCGGATATCACCTATTCTGTGCATGTTCTAAGCCGTTTTATGCACGAGCCAAGGATATCTCATATGGATGCTGCGCTTCGTATTGTTCGTTATTTGAAGGCTACTCCAGGTCAAGGTTTATTATTTCGTTCTGACAACCAGACCAAGTTAACTGCGTTTTGTGATTCTGATTGGGCAGGTTGCCCTATCACTCGCCGTTCGACTACTGGGTATTGTGTATTCTTGGGCGGTTCTTTGATTTCTTGGCGGACGAAACGACAGAAAACTGTTTCGCTCTCTTCAACAGAGGCGGAATATAGGGCCATGGTAGGTGCTTGTTGCGAGATAGTTTGGCTTCGTTTTTTGTTGAAGGATTTGAACATTCCTTTGGATGGTCCTTCCATTTTATTTTGTGATAATCAAGCAGCGTTACATATAGCTACCAATCCTGTTTTTCATGAACGAACTCGTCACATTGAGATGGATTGTCACTTTATACGAGATAAGATTGTAGATGGCACAATAGAGACCAAGCATGTGGGTACGGCACAACAGTTGGCAGACTTGTTTACCAAACCTCTTGGGAAAGAAAAGTTTTCGGGTATGTTACGCAAGTTGAGAGTTCTTGACATCCACTCTCCAACTTGAGGGGGAGTGTTAGACAAATAAGGAATATGGTTGGAGTCCTTGTGTAATTGTATATAATATTATTATTGGAAGAATAAGCCGTCCTACAGCCGTCAAGCCGTCCTACAGCCGTCCTACCTTGTCCTACCTACACACTAGCCGTCCTACAGCCGTCAAGTCGTCCTACAGCCGTCCTACCTTGTCCTACCTACACACTAGGACGGCTACCTTGTCCTCTACAGCCGTCCTACCTTGTCCTACCTACACACTAGGACGGCTACCTTGTCCTACCTACACATTTGTATCATGTATATATATCCTTGTAATCTTGTAGAGAAAAATTAATGAGAAAAAGCATTCTCTTCCATATTTTCCACAAAGCATTCTCTTCCATATTTTCTACATAGAGTAGTCTATTGTCAATCAGGATGCTCTCATTTAAAGACTTTTCCAAAGATATTCTGATTTTTGTAAAATCGACAGGATGCTCTCATTTAAAGACTTTTCCAAAGATATTCCGATTTTTGTAAAATTGATAGGATATTATAGGATGGAAAATAAAGGCAATTTACTATTATGGGTAGGCTTTATACGTGCGGATAAAAGCTATAGGACTCGCACATCTATTCTTGATCAGATTGTTCTTCATTATTAATTTGTCTACTTGACCTATACGTGTTGAATCTTACTAATTGATTTCCATCATGCTGTGTATATAAATGAAATTCTGTAGGGTTTCTTATATTAGAATCTCCTAAAATATTTGATACATCTCATTCTATTTCTTCTAGTTTTAACATATCGGCCTTCTTAGTAAGATTCAACACGTATCAATCGATTTCAAGTAGTCTTGACCCACCTTCCCAGCAATTTCTCGTAAACTAGGGTTTTTCAACAAGTATCCAAAATTTCCTTTGAATAATCTTCAGTCTATTTTCTAATTGGAAGTCAGATATATTCTTTAATATATTTTCTGGAATCTCAATTCAGATGAAGTGATCATTTCTTACGATTTTTCTGAATGCTTGACCTAGTCATATCCACAGACTTTAGGAAAATTACTCACTTCATTCCCTACTTGTTCTTAGGTTAATTTGCTTCTTTTTTCTTTATTTTTAACTTGTCTACCTTAAGTTTTGCTTATACCTTTATTTTTTTTTCTTTGAACAAAAGATATCATTTACATAAAGGGAGAAATGGTGGGTTTAGCCTCACAATGGACTAATAATGTGATTGCAAAAAAGTCAAGAAAGATAACAAATTAAATAAATCATCACCATTGTTTCTCTGGGTAGCTGTCACTAAAATGGCTTTTTATTGTAGTGTTAGAAAGCAATAATGTTTATACACTCCTGTGCGGATTTAATTTCACATGTAATTTTTTCTACTGTTTTTTTCTTTCTTTCTTTAATTTCAAGTGTTTCATATCCTTTGTTTCTCAAGTAATGTTATTGTAAAGAATATTGCTTGTAAAAGGAGGAAGAGCCTTCACGTACTCGTACATATTACGAAACTTTAGTGATTCACTAGCGACGCATCAATCGATTTCAAGTTGATCTATCAAATATATGCTGACAAAATAATAGGAAAAAAAATGGTTTTTAAAATAATTGTAAAGATTCAATTTGTGGTCTTGACCCTCCTACCCATCAATTTCTCGGAAACTCGGGTTTGTCTTGAGCTGCAAATTTTCCTTTAAAGAATCTCGACTCTATTAACTAATTGGAAGTCAGATATATTCTTTAATATATTTTCTAGAATCTCAATTCAGGTGAAGTCATCGTTTCTTACTATTTTTCTGAATGGTTGACCTAGTCATATCTGCAGACTGGGAAAATTACTCACTTCATTCCCTACATGTTCTTAGATTAATTTGCTTCTTCTTTCTCTATTTTTAATTTATCTACCTTAAGTTTTGCTTATACGTATTAAATATACTACATTACTACTTTTTAAGACAAGATATTGCTATGCTGCAATCAGGCAAGGGGAAAATTCCGAACCCAAGTTACAGTGATTGCAAGGCTAACGTCCTATCCACCACAGTTTTGCAATTTACATGGAAATTGATAGAAATTTTTTGTTTTGTTTTTGCTTGAAATATATTTAAGCATAGGGAACCAAGTGAATCTTCGAACTTAATAAAATTCGTATTAACATTTGACAACATAACATAAGATCACATTAACTGGCATTTGTTCATACATTTAGCATCAAGATATATTATATATATATATATAGATATTATATATATATATTGAAGAGAGTATCTTATGCATTAAATATATATATATATATATATATATTGAAGAGAGTATCTTATGCGTCAAAGAGAGTATCTTATGCATTAAATATATATATATATATATATATATATATTGAAGAGAGTATCTTATGCGTCAAAGAGAGTATCTTATGCATTAAATATATATATATATATATATATATATATATATATATATATATATATATATATATATATATATTGAAGAGAGTATCTTATGCATGAAAGTGATAGAATATCTATATAAATTGAAGAGAGTATCTTATGCGTCAAAGTGATAGAATATCAAGTGGAACAATAAATTCTTCAGCAATTTCCACTTTCATCGTTTTCAAAGACTAAAGTTTTTCAAGAGACATTCATGGTTTTAAAATGACGACAGTCAGCAAGACCATGGCCACAATAATGCAGAATTCTATATCATGGTTTTGAAGAATGAATTGTTTGTTATTTAATTCCAAATTTCCATGGTTTTGAAGAATTAATTTGAAATCTAAATTAAAGTCGACTGTTTTTTATTTGTGTAATTTTTTTTTAGTACATTAATCTATACTAACGGGAAGGGAAGAATTTGAATCCAGAATGCAGTGGATTAAAGAGAAAGACATAACCATTAGAGCAATTCACTACTTAATTTTCAAGTTGATCAACCAAACCCCACATTATTCAATTCACATAAACTTTCTGTAAACTTAGCAATGGCAAGTTATCTTGTACTACTGTAAAAGAAAATGTTTGTAATTTATTCACAGAATTAAGATAGCATCAGCCATCCATGCATTCACAATTATTCACATAATTAATTAGTTATTTTCTTGTTAGTTATGTGGAGTGTTTAATTTGTAATTAGGTTTTAATTACCCTTTCTGGGTGCTGGGTTTGGCGCCTTGGAGTTGGGATCTCTTCCTTTCTTATCGTTCTCGTAAGACTTCCCTCGCTTGTTAGTTGTTGCTCCTTTTTTTTTTTTTTTAATTTATTTTTTTATTATTGCAGTGTCATTTGCCAAAAGAAAATATAGGTGCAAATATTCAACACTAAGAGCTCGTTTGGTTGAAAGTGCTTTTAAAATAGCAGAAATTTATTTTTAGAGAAAATTTTGAGCTCCAAAATCATTTAGGAGTATTTACGGAAATATAGATTTGTAGCAAGTTGGACTTGTGAGTTTGACCCGTAGACAATAGTTTTTGATGATTTTTTATTAAATTTTGAGTCATTTTGGTTAAATAACATTTTAGAATGATTTTTGATTAAATATTTGTTGGCCCAAACCCTTTTCATTAAAACTCCCAAATATAAATGCATCTTTGATTTGTCAAAGCTAGACTTGGACAATATAATATGAGACAAATAGTGCCTTTGAACGTTTCAACTTTTAAAGAAGCCATTTTTATTAAAGCTCCTAAATATAAATGCATCTTTGATTTGTCAAAGTTAGACTTGGACAATATAATATGAGACAAACAGTGCCTTTGAATGTTTCAACTTTTAGAGACATCTGCTTCCCAGTGACTTGGAAAATCCAATTAAAACCTTCACCAAGAAGAAAAGGGTGCACAAAATTTTTTTTGTCAAATCATTTTGGCTCATTATTTATTAAAATAAGGGTATTTTTGTCATTTGGTCCTTAATTTTTCATGGAATGATCAAAATGATTGATGATGGACAAACTTAAGGACCACTTCTATTGATTTCAAATTTTAAGGACCAAAGTAATGAGTTATGCAAATCTCAGAAACCATTTTGGCTAAAAAACCTTTATGTAATGATCAACAATTAATTGATCCAGTTTAGAGCCTTCAATCCACCGTTTTAAGTCTATATAAATAAAGACTGTACTTGAAGTCATAAATTGCAAAGCTTGAAAACATGGCTAAGAAAGCTAGCTGCAGCAGCTCCCTTTTTGCTTTGTTCTTCTTGTTCTTATTTTCTAAGACTACTTTCCTGGCCATGGCACAAAACAATACGACTATCCCAGTTCATGTGGGTCTGGTTCTTGACTTTGATGCCTTGCATGGGAAGATGGGTCTGAGCTGCATTGAAGTCGCCCTATCCGATTTCTATGCCTCTAATCCTAACTTTAAAACTAGGCTTGTTCTGGAGAAAAGGAGCTCCTCTTCAGATGGTGTTGTCACCGCTTCTGCAGGTAATTTCTCTCCTCCTTGTTCATGTTTTGTTTTTGATCGCTCCAATTAATCCCCGTCTGTTGACAGCCTTGCATAATATTTTAAATGATGTTGGTGCTTATCTAGTTCATTGTTCATCGACCTTGAGTTAGACGCTCACATTCTAGCATGAACCCGTTTATTATACTCAATTAGTTTTGAAAGTATGAATCTCACGTCAAGGAATAATAGCCTTGCATAATAGTTTAAGAAATCTTGGGCATTGTCAATGAGTTTTGAGTTGGACGGTCACGTTCTAACAATTGCCTGTGAAATTTTGAACACTCAACTAGTTTTCAAAGCATGAATCCACGTCGAGGGAGATTAATTTAAGGGATTTTTGAACTTTAATCCTTGAATAAGATTAAAATTCAATAAAAACCTGGTGTTAGATTGGATATTGATTTTAGTCCTCTAATGAATACTTAATTTAAATTTATATTATATCTTTGTTTTAATATTTAATAGATATCTTATTGTAGTGAACTAATATAATATATTTTGCTAAATTAGTGTACCGAAATGTTCGTACCTAAATATATTGTAGTGAACTAGTAACACATAAGAAAATATGCAAAAACACAAGTGTATATCGAAAAATTATGTACCTAAATATATGATACTGAACTAATGTACCGAAACGTCAATGCCTAAATATATTATAATAAACTAGTGTACCAAAATGTCCGTACCTAAATATATTATACTAACCTAGTGCACCGAAATGTTCGTACCCAAATATATTGTAATGAATTAGTGGCACATAAGAAAATATGCAAAAACATGTGTACCGAAAAATCTTTACAAAATTATTTTCTTATATAAGATACTTACCATAATGAGAACTAAAATTTACTGAAAATGTGATCACTTTACCCCCTTCAAACTCTTTTTTTTTTTTTTTTTTTTTTTTTTTTTACATAAAACCCACAATAATATATATTTTTTCTAACAAAAACCCGATGACTAGGCTCCACCTAAGCAAATTACCTAATCAAGATTGTGCGTCGTATTTAATATTATTTGGATTTCCCAAATTACCCTCAATTAAGTCTTATGTTGATATCAAAATTAAAATGAAAAGCTTTTTTATTTTCTTGTAACTTGTGTAATGGCTTTGAAATTTTAAATGACATAGGAATAAAAATTCCAAACGTTTTGAATTCAACAATAAATTTTCAGATTAATGTACCCTATTGATTTAATAAAAAACCATGCCTTTGTTTTCTTTAAAACAAAAAGGGTAAAAAAAATGATGTGTCTAGTATGTTTTGTTTTATTTTTTGAATATCAATGTACCCATTTTTTTGTTTTGAAAAAGATTAATGTTGTAACATCCCAGTTTTGGCTTCGTCGTAGCATGATATTGTCTGCTTTGGGCTTACCATTCCCTCACTGTTATAGGGAGGGAAGTATGTACATATAAGACACATTACCCCTTCTCCGTTGGTTGATGTGGGATCTCACAAATGTACCTACTTAGTACTAGTAGTTTTGGTCACTTTGAAAAATAATGCACCTGTCATCAAATTTTTGAATCTGGAAAATATAGGTAAATTAATTTATGTAGGTAAATTAGTATAAGATTTCATACATACTAATAGTTTTGGTCACAAATGTACCTACTTAGTACTAATAGGTAAATTAGCATAATATTTCATACATGTTTATCATGCATCCCAAGCCTCTATTAGTTGGCATATTATTGATATTTCTCATATAAATATATTTATTAGGCATACTATTGATGTTTCTCATATAAATATATAGGTTTTTTTTATTAACATCGCACATGTTGTTGATTACACCCCACTTAAAAATGTAATACTAAACAACTTGTAACTCTAATATGAAATGACTATTCGAGCCCTCAAAGCTACTCTTAGTCTCCATTGTAGAATAAAACCCTAAAAACACAAACAAGTTGATGAAAATATATCTTTTGATGGACGGAACAAAAAATCGAGTTTTGCTCCTCGTTCATTCGTTGGTTTTCACATTTAAGAAATTATTTAAATAATGGAATAAAAATTTGACTTTTTGCAAAGCCCTGCTCTAGTTGGAATCCAAGAAATAGGAAGAAAACTGGAGAATGTTGTAAAATTTTAAGATGTAATAAATGTAATATTCTTATGGCAGTTTGATGATGAAGAAATTCAATGTTTTTTGACTGGTTGGAACTGACATGACCTTATAAGAACAGTTCCTACCGTTTGTCCATCAAGCTTCTTAGAATCCAACGTGATTGTTCAGGAAAATTTGACGGATGTTTATAAATCAAACAGCAAGATGGAGATTTTATACAATTTAATTCATCTGTCTTGTCTTTAAAATGTGGATTATTCTATTGTGTGAAAGAGATGAAGAGTTTGATGTGTGGTTAATTAGTTGATGATTATGGTGTTAAAGAAATCAACTCCATCTCATTAAAAAGACCTACATAAATCTAGAATAAAGAATTCTAGAACATTCACTAAGGTTGGTTAGCTAGATTATCCAAGTTAAAGTAGTACTTTGTAGAAATGACTAGAATGTTGTTTCTTAAGTTGGTGGAAGAGTCTAGAAGAATGGTGAGGTTTCCACCAACATGCAAGATTAGTATAGATAATTCTAGCTTAGGAAGTTAGTGGAATTATCTAGATATCTCTAGCATGGTGTGTCCATGCTTCTCCAAGGTTCCATCCATGCCTATAAAAGGAGAAGGCATCCACACCATTTGTATCAACAAATCAACAAACCAACCAACCAAGCTTGTAAGCAAGCAAGCAAGTGAGAGTGAGAAGAAAGAGTAGTCTTGTAAGAGTGTGAGTGGTCTAGAGTTTGTCTCTAGAAAGTGAGTGAGTGTCATTGCTTCTAAATTGTCTTTGAGAGTGTTGTAATATTTTGTTTGTGTAATACAAGTAATTTGTTTACTTATATTGTCTCTCCAACACTTGTGTTAGAGTTGTGTACTCTAAGTTTTTTTTTCCCTAACATATGGGGTGTGTGAGATGTGAGGTGTGGGGTGTACAAGATGTGAGGTGTGAGGTGTGATGGTAGTATTAGAAAATATGTGGGATGTATTAAGAAAAAGTTTAATTTAAAAAGTAAATGTGGAATGTATTAACTATGTGGGGTGTAGTCAACAAAATGTGGAGTGTTAATAAAACAAGCCAAATATATTTTATTATTTACATTAGTGAATCTACAAAAATAGGTAAATTAGCATAATATTTCATACATGTTTATCATGCATTCCGAGCCTCTATTAGTAGGCATATTATCGATATTTCTCAGATAAATATACTTATTATTTAATCTACAAAATATAGGTAAATTTGTTGGTATAATATATTAATAGTATAGGGGCTTGTTGCTCATCATAATTAGGGTGAGTTATGATAACCTTTATTGACTCAATTAGGGAGTTGTGGCATAAGTTGTATATATATTGTAATAATGGTCACTAATATGCCTACATGTCAGTTTATTTGAAACTTGGGTTTTATTTGGAGATTTAAATTTATGTGGGTTTTTGTTTATGAAATGTAACTTGTCCGGGCTTATATCTAAAGAACTCTAAAATTTACAATAATTTCATAAAATTTAATTTATGAACACCATAAAATTATAAATAATTTTTTTTTTTAATATGCTGGTATTAAATAGAGTCCAAAGACTAAAATTAATTTTTAATCTTGTATAAGACATTTTTTTAAAACTTCATCACATTTAAGAATTAAAATCTAGTTTTCAATGAATTTAACATGTTCTTGTATGAATGAACAGCTTTAGACCTAATAAAGAATGTTCAAGTGCAAGCAATCATTGGGCCTGCATTGTCAATGCAGGCCGAATTACTAATCATCCTTGGAGAGAAAGCCCAAGTTCCCATAATCTCCTACTCAGCAACAATCCCATCTCTTACTTCAATCAGAAGTTCATATTTCATCAGAGCTGCCCAAAATGATTCAGCCCAAGTGAAAGCCATTAGTGCTATCATCCACACCTTTGGCTGGGGAGAAGTAGTGCCCATCTATGTTGACGACGAGTTTGGGGAAGGAGTCATACCTTACCTCTCTGATGCCTTGCAAGAAGTTGATGCTCGAATTGCCTACCGAAGTGTCATTCCTCCGGCGGCCACTGATGACCAAATTGTTGTTGAGCTTGAAAAGTTGATGACAATGCAAACAAGGGTCTTCATTGTGCACATGTTACCATCTCTTGGTTTGCGAATTTTCGAAAAGGCGAAAGAGATTGGCATGATGGAGGCAGGGTATGCTTGGATAATGACTGATGGGATGACCAACATGTTCAGTTCCATAAATTCATCTGGCATAGAAAATATGCAAGGGGTTTTGGGGATAAAAACTTATTACCCAAATTCAAAAGCTCTCGAGTATTTTCGAGTTAGATGGAAGAGGGAATTCCAACAAGACAATCCAACTGTCCAGGATGCTAAACTGGATGTGTTCGGATTGTGGGCGTATGATGCTGCTTGGGCACTGGCCATGGCTGTGGAGAAAGTTGGGGCTAAAAACTTTAGCTTCGAAAAGACGAATACTTCTGGAAAATCTCGTACTACTGATCTAGAAAGATTTGGGGTCTCACAAAATGGTCCTCAACTTGTCCAAGAACTATCAGGTACAAATTTTGAAGGCCTTTCGGGAGATTTCAATCTTTCCAACGGGCAATTACAATCATCAACTTTTGAGATTGTTAATGTGATTGGAAGTGGGGAAAAACTGATTGGATTTTGGACACCCAAAAATGGCCTTGCAAGAAACTTAAATTTGACAAGCACAAGCAAATATTCTATTTCCAATGCTAGTCTTAGATCTATTATATGGCCGGGAGACACCACCTCCGCTCCTAAGGGTTGGCAGATTCCTACACTTGGCAAGAAGCTGCAAATTCTAGTCCCGGTCAAGGAAGGGTTTTTGGAATTTGTAAATGTCACACATGACCCTACAACCAACACAACCAAGGTCAATGGCGGATATTGCATGGACGTCTTCGAAGCTGTAATTAAAGCACTACCCTACGATGTCCCTTACGATCTTATTCCCTATGCAAGGCATAATGGTTCGAGCGCTGGCAGTTACAATGACTTGGTCGATCAGGTGTATCTCAAGGTAGGAGTCTTTTTTCCCTAATCTGACAAACTTATCTAATTTGCAACTGACGTGGTAACATTTTTTTTCTTGATAGAAATATGATGCAGCAGTAGGTGATATCACTATTAGAGCAAACAGATCCTTATATGTGGACTTCACGTTGCCGTACACAGAATCTGGTGTGTCCATGATTGTGCCTATCAAAAACAACAAAAACAAGAATGCTTGGGTGTTCTTGAAGCCTTTGACAAGGGACCTTTGGGTAACGAGCGGTTGTTTTTTCATATTCATTGGTTTCGTTGTTTGGGTTCTTGAACATCGGATCAACGACGCCTTTCGGGGGCCTCCACATTACCAAATCGGGACTAGTTTTTGGTTCTCGTTCTCAACCATGGTTTTTTCACCCAGTAAGTTTGTTCGTCTTAATTTACTCTCCACAGAAACTATACAAATTTCATGCTTTCCATTATAAATTATGCCTCAAACTTATGACATCCATGACTCATTATTCTCCATTTCTTTCATCTTTTGAAATTTTCGTTACAGGGGAGCGAGTAGTGAGCAACTTGGCTCGATTTGTGGTGATAATATGGTGCTTTTTGGTCCTCATTCTGACTCAAAGTTATACTGCAAGTTTGGCATCACTGTTAACAGTTCAACATCTCCAACCAACTGTTACGGATGTTAATTGGCTCCTCAAGAATGGGGACAATGTTGCATACCAATCAGATACTTTTGTTCTTGGAATTCTGAAACAACTAGGATTTCCAGATGAAAAAATTAAGACTTTTCGTTCCCCAGAAGAGTTGAATGAACTTTTTCAAAACGGGAGTAAAAAGGATGGTATCTCGGCGGCATTCGATGAGAACCCCTACATGAAGCTATTTCTTGCAAAGTATTGCTCAAAATACACCATGGTTGAGCCGACATTTAAAGCCGATGGTTTTGGCTTTGTAAGTTTACCTGCTTTCTCTCCTTCGTCTCTATCATGTTCGAATACATGTTTTCTCATGTCATGTGGGATTATTCGGTGTTCTTTCTGTTGAGAGTGTGAATTTTGAATCGGAGAATTTAGTGGTTACTTAATATAGTTTAAATTATCATTGGCGTATATTTAACTCCTAAAATGTCTTCCGAATACAATCTTTTGACGCTTTCATTTGTGACTTGTAGGTCTTCCCAAAAGGTTCATCTCTTGCTCGTGACGTTTCGAGGGCAATCCTAAAGGTGAACGAGGAAGACAGAATGAAAACGATTGAGAAGAAATGGTTCAACAAAGAATCAAGTTGTCAAGACCCTAACAGCCCGGTCCATTTCAACAGTCTCGACCTTGAGAGCTTTCGGGGCCTCTTTCTCATAGCCGGTCTTGCTTCAATATTAGCTCTCCTCATATATGCTGCCATGTTCTTGTACGAGCACAAGGAAATCCTCTTGCGACTCGATCCAGAAGCCTCATTGTGGAGAAAATTTTGTGTCATGTTCAGAATTTACGACAAAAAGGACTTAAAGTCATTTACTTTTAAGAAGGGTGAACTGGAACTGAACACCATCTCCCCCCCAAGTCAATCAGTCTACTCAAACGACAGTGAATCACGCATGGTTTTCGACGAGCAGATGAGAACACCTTCTACTGAGCATGGTGGTTTCAGTCCCAGTGATGGTTTGCCCAAATGAAGAGAGATGGAATCAGTCAATGAGATTACTGAGAGGCCAACACCTCATGAGATTGCCCAAGAAAGCAATTGACACAGTTTTTTTGTTTCACATAGTCGGTGCTAATTATAGATGTAGCACCTTATCGTTAGATTTAATTGTAGATGGGTAAAAAATATTGTAAATTGGTTTAGAAATAAAATGATTATATATAACACATGAATATATACCACCGATTTTACGGAAAACAAATTATTTCTATACTAAAATCCAAACCAACGTTCACTGTTCACGGACAGTGAGCGGACTTAAAAGGAGCCTAGGCTTTTTTCCTCTCTCACGCCTTCGTTGTTCTTGCTGTCCACCCTTCGCATCTTTCTCTCGTCGATTATCCACGGTCGTTTTCTTTCTAGAAAACTAACGTTCTCTGGTGAGTTATTTGCGTTTGTTGCCGTATCTGATTTCAATATTTTTTTGTTGTTTGGGTGTGGCTTTATGATGCGGTTTGATTTTTGGTTTTAGGAAAAGTTATGGATACGATCTAAGGTTTTCTACTTTTCTGAATGTATGTTGTTTGATTCTTTTTCGTGCTTTGGGTCTGCCTTTCTGATCTGCTTTCATATTTGATTTCAGCAAAATTTGTTGTTCAAATTTTGGCCTTTCTGTCTTCAACCTTGCAAGCTGTTTGCGATCAAGGTATATAAGCTTTTTTTTCTTTTTTCCTTTTCGTGTTGGATCTTTCTCCGGTGATGGTTTGTTTGATTGGTCAAAAAATGAAAAAATAAATTACGAAATTTAAACTGAATTATGCTTCATTTAATTAAAGCTTTGGTTTTGTCGGGTTGTCATTGTTTGCCCTGTTTTCAGAGTATTCCCCTCCTTTTCGGTCTGCGATTGCAGAGTTGTGACCAGCTTTCCGACGACTTTTCAGTCCAGTCTGGGCATGGCCTGCCTTCAGATCACCGTCAAACAAATTCCATTGAACTCAGGTAGATTCTATAACAGTTGTATGTGAGTTTTTATTTCGGATTTGTGTTTATTTGAACGAAACTCTTAACGGTTTGGTTTTGCGGTCAGTTGTGGCGGTTTGTCGAGGCTTTGCTGGCTAAAAGGGATTTTGTGTTTGGCTTCCTCCCCTGACTATTCTAAATACATTTATTTGCTGTTGTTTTTACCATGAAAATTATTTCTTTTGTGCCTGATTCCCGTGTCAACTAAATTCACAAACTTGCTTTGTTGTAGTTTAGATATTTCAGAATCTCGAATGGTATTTGTACCTTGATGGGGACAGATGAAATGACTTTGTGATTAATCTATTACGATGTACTCCAGAGACTGAGTTTACGTTGAATTTCTCTTCAGCAGGAACAGCAGCAGAGACTTGGAACGGATGTAATTTCTTATTCAAGTCCTTTGGATCCCTTAAAATGAAGTGACTTTTCACATAACGGGTTTGTTAATGTTTCATCACACAATGACCTTTCTATGTGGATCAATGGATCAGAGGATGCTGCAGATTTACTCATTTACATAAGTAATTGTACATGCTGTTATGTCCTTAAGCTGAGCATGCTTGCAAATCAAATCACGGTTGTATCTAATTTTGTTGTTTAGCATCATGAAAATGATATTTAGATTACTGGTTTTCTTTTTAGGATAAAATACAAAAAACTATCTCAACAATTGGTGTCACGACACTTTCATACCTCATCTTTTTAAAATGAAAATGTCATACCTATCTTACGAATTTGTGCCAATGTCATACCTCCGTCAGTTTTTCTGTTAAGTGCTGACGTGGCTAGATACTGGGGCTACTCACTAATCCAACTGGATTAAAATATAATTAAATATATTTTTTAATAATTAAAAATTAAAAAATTAAAAATAAAATTATTTTTTTTATATAAAATTGTGGATCCAACCTCTCTCTCTCTGGACACCCACCTGCATCCCCAAAACCTTCCCACCCTTCCCACCCATCCCCCCAACCTGATTCCCCTCACCCTTTCTTCCCCCCCGCTCCCATCTTCTCTGCGCAACCTCTCCCTCCAAAAACTCTCCCATCTAGAGCCCCTTAACCTAACCGTCTCTCACCTCTGCTTTGCCACTATCCCGCCCCACCGCCCCTCTCTCTCAATCACCTGCATCACTGTCAACCACAATCTTTTCTACGCCGCATCGGGCCACGAGTAATGCCTCTGGATCTCCTCTGCGTCGAGTCGATCAAGGCGCATGAGGATGCCGTGAATGCGTTGGCAGTGTCGAACGACGAGACGATGTACACCTGGTTGACGGATTGTCAGATTTGGATGTGGTCCAAACCATTTGGGGAAGAAGGAGAAGACGGGAGTAGGGTGGGATCTGGGTTGGGTGGTTCTAGTTTTAAGTTTGGAGCGGGGTAGGATCTGGGTTGGGTGGTTCTAGTTTTGAGTTTGGGGAAGACGATGAGCAAAGGGAAGAAAGGTTGGGGGGGACGGGTAGGAAGGGTTTGAGGGATGCAGGTAGGTGTCCAGAGAGAGAGAGAAAAGATAGGCGAGAGAGAGAGGGTGGTGGAGGAAGGTTGGGGGGGGACAGGTGAGAAGGGGTCGGGAGAGGGGGGGTCGGGTGGGAAGGGGTTTTAGGGATGGAGAGAAAAGAGATAAGCGAGAGAGATGGGAGGGAGAGAGAGAGAGAGATTTAATATAAATTTTAAAAAAAAATTAATTTTTAATTATTAAAAAATATATTTAATTATATTTTAATTCAGTTGGATTAGTGAGTGGTCTCCGTATCTAGCCATGTCAGCACTTAACATAAAAACTGACAAAGGTATGACATTGACACAAATTCGTAAGATGAGGTATGACATTGTCATTTTAAAAAGATGAGGTATGAAAGTGTCATGACACCAATAGTTGAGGTAGTTTTTTATACTTTACCCTTACTTCTTCTATGTTCAATTGCTCATCTAGAAGTTAATTTTGTTCAAACACTAAGTATTGTTCTTCAATTAGAGATTTCTGAGTTTCTTTTTGCTTATTTTATGTTAAATTACTCATTCAGAAGTTAATTTTGTTCAAAAACTAAGTATTGTTCTTCAATTAGTCTTACAAGAAAGCATATGAGAACGTGGCACACTAGGTCATTGTCTGCTACATTTATCCACAACTTACTTCAATTACATTAAAACCAGTTTTAAACAAGAAAAATTGTTCCATCAAGTAGATAGCAATGTTCCTAACTTTTCCAATTCTAAAAACAATTCTATGCATAAAAATTTATTCCTGCTCATCCCTTTCCTAAACTCCTCACTATCTTCAATATTATTTCTCCCCTTAGTAAAATATTAATTACATAAACACTTTCCTGCATGTTAACTATCAATTTACTTAGCAACTCTTCATAAAATCACATTTGAATCAACATTTTTTCACTCTACAGCAAAACTTTACCCTTTGAATTACAACTACATTGTTTGTTACAATTACTCCATTACCAGATCAACACTGAACCATCTCTTATTCATGTATGTTTGTTCCTTGATGTAAATACAATGAATATACATACATGTCTGTAAAACTTTCTACAAATTTTATCCATACACTTTTAAACCCGCAGCAACGCACAGACACAATGACTAGTACTAACTATTCTCTCTAATAAATGCCGACAACTGTAGTATAACCTCTCAAACGCCAAGAACCTAATTCTGCAGAAAGAGAAACCGACTAATAATCTCTAATGCACCCGGAAATCCTTGAGAAGTATCCTCTTTCACGTTCATCACGTCATATTGCGGATACCTTAGGGTTTGGAAAGTCGGATCAAAGAAGTCCTCAATCCCATGAACAATCAGTCGTCCGTCATTGTACACACCCCACTCCGTGACTTTGACTAGGTTGAGGGAAGCGTATCCACCAGTGCCGGTGGGCAGGGAAGTAAGAACGAGAGGATGACCGGGCAGAAGAGTGTCGACCTTGGAACCATGATCGAAAGACGCCTCTACTGAATCTTTGTCCATCTTGAACGGCACAACATGATACTTAAATAGTGTCAACGGAGGCTGTCCATACTTGGAGTTAAAGAAAGCTTGGTCTTTAGGGCAAAAGAGGGTAAGACTGGTGCTGTGATTTAAGTTTAGGGTTGGAAATATCACAGCCTCAAGAATGGTGCCTAGGGTTAGTGCCATGGCGTGATACCCTTTGTCGGAAAGTACGCTGGATACCTTCCCCATGATGATTCCTGACTGTTCCGGTTGGCTCGTTTGTTCATGTGGTTGAACAGCTTGACCGGTAACAAAGAGAATTGAAGAGAGAAGAAAACAGATCAGTGCAAACTTGGAATCCATGGAAGAAGAGAAGAAGAAGGCAAAGCTGGGCAGGTATAATTGTGTGAATTACACAATATATAGTGCTAGCCAGTACTTCCAAATCCTACATGGATTCCTTTTCCTTTCCGGAAAATATATCACAAAATATTTTACCAAAATGTTTTTGAAGGCCAAACCGACTACTCTTTTTTACAATATTTTGTTCTTTCAATAATAACCTTTTAAAACAGAAAAGCGAGGAAACACTAATAATACTGAAAGACAAAAATATGATTATATTAGTTCTTCCGAAATTCTGACGAATATTTTGCCGACCTCTAAAGGCGAAAAAATTATGTCAAAGGAAACAAAAGTGGATAATTGTCATTTTTAAGAGTAATTTGGAATTTTAACTTATGTTTCAGCATGGACAGTATATGGATCATTCTTTTAAGCGTTCGCTTCTAAAGCATAGAAATTAGACATAAAAAAAAATACATATTCCATCAAGGGTTCCGCCCAAAAAGAAATTCACCTTAATATTTTATTTATTTATTTGGAAATCACCTTACTCTTAAATTATAGTAACCAAAATAAAAACAGGGACAAAACATGGAGTCGGATTCCGCTCCCCCCAAATTCCTCTCCCTCTTCATTCCTCTTTTATTTGAACGGTCACAATTAAATCATGTCAACATTTTGTGTTGATTTTTTTTTATAGAGAAAAAGAAGGACAGAGGAAAGTAAGAGAGAAGATGAGAGGATTTGAGAGATCCTACTCCAAACATAGTGACCAAAAATCATCTTACGTTATTAAAAAAAAAATACAACAGAAAAATAAGGTCCGCATGTAAATTGGGTTTTCTATTTCAGCCCATTTCATTAATTCAAAGCCCACATATTTTAGCTTGTAAAAAAAAAAAAGCCCACATCTTATAAGTCGGCTTCACCTTCTTCATTTCCCCTCTTTATACAATCCGGAGCCCTAATTTAGTCACAAGAGTACCAAATCAAACAGTTCTCTCCGTCTCAAAATCCCCAATTTTCCCTCGCTTTCCCTCACTTTCCCGCCATCCAAGCACCCCCCAAACCGCCACCATGAGCACAATCAGCCTCCGCAAGGTCAACACCCGCCTCCCGCCGGAAGTCAACCGCGTACTCTATGTCCGCAACCTCCCCTTCAACATCTCGAGCGAGGAGATGTACGACATCTTCGGCAAGTACGGCGCAATACGGCAGATTCGCATCGGGACCAACAAGGACACCAGAGGCACCGCATTCGTCGTTTACGAGGACATCTACGACGCCAAAACGGCGGTGGATCACCTCTCCGGCTTCAACGTCGCGAACCGGTACCTCATTGTGCTCTACTACCAGCAGGCGAAGATGGGCAAGAAGTCCGACACGAAGAAGAAGGAGGACGAGATCGCCAGGATGCAGGAGAAGTACGGCGTCTCCACCAAAGATAAGTGATTTCTCCGGCCGCTCTTCTGGTTAATATTGTGCTGTTTGGATGGTGGGATTATCTGATTATACTATTCCGGATTATCTTTATTCTGGATTGTGTAATATGCTATTTGGGATTCTAGATTTAGAGGTGTTAGTTCCTTTGTTATCCTCAGCTTCGAGTAGAGAAAACAGTTGAACAATTTGATCTATTAGAGTTGTTGTATATGTACAATTTTATAACCATATAATGCTGATAATATTTTGAGAGAAGATGAATATGATACATCGATTTCGGAACTTTCATAGCAGAAGCAAACTATCATTGATGTTTTAATCAATCAGGTAGTTAGTGTTCGAGGCGTACTTAAAATTTTGTAATATTACGCGGTATCTGTTATAATCTTCCGGATTATCTTTAGTCTGGATTATGTAATATGCCATTTGATATTTAGTTTTTGGATACGTTTGTTTGTTATCCTCGGCTTGGAATAGTGAACACAGTTGCTTTTAATTTTGAACAACTGATCTTTTGGCGTTGTTGCATATGTACAAGTTATAGTTAGATGCTACTGATGTTTTGAGAAGAAGAATATGGTACATTGATTACAAAATTTTCCTAGCACAAGCAAACCTCATTTTCTTTGTACACTAACTAACATAGGATTTTACAATAGATGTTTATATCAATCGGGTAGGTATTGTTCGAGACGGTCTTTCAATTTTTGGAATGTTACGGGCTTTGGCACGAATGAATCCATTCCACTTTTGAAACATTCTTCTGCACTCTCTGAAAATGCATTTGCTGTCATCTGCATCATAACATGATGATGCATTAGTATATAGTGTTGTTAGTAGCTTAAGCGAAAAACTTAGATTAGTTAAATAGGACTGTAAATATAGGCGCACCGCTATGATGGGGATTTGCTTTCCAGAAGGTGTGCAACCATGACCGTTCTGTAATGTTTCTGATGAAGGCAGAGGAAGCTCAATTCCAGCTTTCTCAGCGGCATCCCAGTTGCCAGTTTCTTCGAAAGAACGTATAATTCTTGTAGTTTGAAGGCCATCCATAACTGGCATGTGAACATCCTGCAAAATTTACGACAACCATGAATACCAAGATTTGCGTGATTCTTTTGTCTCTATAAACGAACACAGCCTTTGGAGTTTTGTACAAATTATGTACCATCAGGATGAGATTGTATCTACAGCGTTGAACGGCACGCACAGCTTCCATTCCATTGTTCGCAACATCAATGCTATGGCCTAACCGTTTCATCATGTTCTGTGCCACCATAACGTTAATCTTGTTATCTTCAACAAGAAGAATCCTAGGTTTCGATGTTGGTTTTGGTAAATTTGAACTGCTGCTAGTACTCCCTGAGTCTGCGTCGGGTTTCTCGTGCCTCTTGCATGTTCCTTGGGGTTCTCTTGTGGGTGCTGCTACAGCTGTTTCTCTTCTTTCCTCTGAAGGATGACTTGAATTTGTACTTCTAGAGTCTTGGAATCGATTATCCATGTCATCCCGACCCAGTTTGTTTGTACTAGCTGGATTTTCACTATTATGATCTCGGATGTGGCTCGCTGAGGAGCGCTTTGGTTCTGATGATGTCTCGGCAAAATCACCTTCTGGGCAAGAGTTTTCAACCAAAGCTATCTCCTCCGATCCGATGCTACCGTTTGGAAACGAGTATGAGTTTCGTGCAAACCCATCGAGTTTATGTGAACCGGTAAACCCCATTTTGTGGGGTAATAAGTTTTGGGTCCTGGCAGCTCCATTAGAAGAGAACAGAGAACCTAAAGTTCGCGGCTGGAACTGGAAATAGCTGTCGGCTACTTCATCAGTTGCACCGTCTTGACTCGCTATATCCGATGCTTCATCAGAATCATCGGGCTCGTCGGAATGTTTTTCGGATGATGTCGAAACCTTGTACGGTAGGACAAACGTAAATGTCGACCCACATTTTTCTTTGCTAGATACTGTGAGCTGACCCCCCATTAGCTCAACCTACACCAAAACACATACAAACTTCTAAGAAAGCAGTAAAAAAAACTGGGTAAAAAAAAAAAAGGATAATAGGTAATGGTAAATATGTGTTTTACCAGTTGTTTGCATATTGCTAGTCCTAATCCTGTCCCCCCATATTTTCGAGCATGATCAGCACTGACTTGCATGTATCTTTTGAACAGAGAAGGTAAAGCATTTTCTGATGCATGAAAATTCAAAAGAACATAGTTAGAAATTTCAGATTTGGGGGCTTCCTTTTTCCGTGCATTGAAGAGATTACCACTTAAAAAGCATACCCGGTATTCCGATTCCGGTGTCGTAGACATCACATCGTAACCAAACCGTTTTCGTTTCGGGCAAACGAGGTTCATCCTCTTGATCTGCTGCATCCATCGAAACTTCACGCTTAGCCGGGGTTCTAGGTTCGTCGTTAAGTGAGTGATTTTGGTGTGGTCCGTCTCCACCGAAACCTTGTTGGTCACAAGAAGTTTGAGATGTTGGTTTCTCTGCTTCCGGTCCATTCTCTGAAACCGTCGATTGAACTGTATTCGGGTTTTGAGGGCATCCTTCGTCCTCTTCAAAAGATGGGTCCGATACCACGTAAAGTTTTATCCCAACTTTGCCTTCATGAGTAAACTTGATTGCATTACTGATCAAATTGGTTAGGATTTGACGAATTCTTAAAACGTCGCCGATGACCTGAAATCGAAACATAAAAACCAAAAACACGATAATTTATAGATGTCCTTAGCAATGCAGAGGATGCAGGCGCAGCAATCTAAAGCCCTTACCTCCACAGGAACATCCTCAGATACATGCCCTTCCAGGGTCAAAATTTTCTGCAACGATGCTGCCGCAGTCTGTAGTACGTGCCTTACTACCTCTCGTGGCCGGAATTTTGTAGCTTCCAACTTCATTACTCCTGCACCAGGTGAGTTAAGGAATATCAGATAACGCGAGATTGATTGTTTCGGTAGTGGTAGACAACAGGGAAAGGATGAGTTTTCAGACCTGACTCGACCTTGGAAAGGTCAAGGATGTCGTTTATCAGTTGAAGGACCAAATCTCCCGAAGATAACATGACGTCCAAAAGCTGGCGTTGCTCGCGATCAAGTTTTGTGGTGGTGAGAATCTCAGCCATGCTAACAACCCCGGAAAGAGGCGATCTTATCTCATGAGACATTGTTGCCAGCATTTGTTTCGCTCGCATTGTCTCGTCTGTGATGTGAATTGTTTTGTTCAGTTCTGTTTCCTTGGCTTTCTGGACTGCGATCTCTTCTCGAAGCTTTGCCATCTTCTCTCTTTTCCTCACCTGAATTGTTCACGAAGATGTACAAGGACCCCGATTTATAAGTTATCAGAAGAAAAAGCCTTGCATTGAAGCTAGAAACAAAGCAAATACCTGATCGGTGACATCCATCCCCATGTAATTTATACCAATTGTTTCTCCTGCCTTGCTGAAGACAGGTTCTACATATATCAAAAACGTTTTCGTCCCGAACAAGGGCGTTTCAAATGTCATCTCCCTTTTTGCAGGTATGCCTTTCTCAAGAACCTCTTTCTTGAAATCCTGAGCTTCTTTAACGCCGGCTCCGGAAAAAATTTCAACATCTGTTCTTCCTATAATGTCCTACAGAAAAACAACGAAAGCGATGAATTTGAGGTGGTTTAGTATCCCGCTTTTCACTTAGGCAATTCTGCGAAACAAGAAACGAAAAACGAGATTACAAGGAAGAAGAGGTGAGGATTAAGAACTGCTGTGGCACTTAATTACCTCCTCTTGCAAACTTGGGAAGTGATTATAGATGAACCGATACCGCAATTCTTTATCCTAAAACAGAAAGCAAAAGAAATGGAAATCAGAGATGAGTGAGGCAGTTTCGAACATACAGATTAGCTGTAGTTTTGCTCGCCTAATCCTTCGTTACTCTCGCTTTTGTTGTTAAGAAAAACCAAAACATAGGATTCACATGGTATTATCGATGTACCTGGTGGCCGATAACAACCGGTGCATTCTGAAGAACAAAATGCAAGAAATTATCAGCTCTTTTCAAAATCTGAGACAGCTCTTCGACCGGCGATGACTGACTTTCGAGACTCTGAAAGCTTTCCTGCAATTTTTCCACAAGAATCTGCTCTCTCTCGGCGCTCGCCTCCAACACTTTCTCCAATTGCATTGCCCTCTGCTTCCAGTACGCAACAGTATCATACTCGGGTTCTACCTCGACCTTCTTTGTCTGCACAACAACGTCATGTTTCTTCGGGGCAATTTCCGGCCATATCTCATAAACTTCATCCAAAATCGAAATGGGGCGCTTGTCACCTCCATAACTCTCTGACTCGAAGAGATGGTCTTCCAATATCTCCAACTTCTTGAGCTCAACTTCCTGCCTCTGCTTGCTTAAGCTGTCGAGTTCTTCTCTGAGAAGGCGCACGGCGTTTGCCTGCTTATACTCCCAGTGTTTTACGAGGAATGCAAGTTGCGAAGAGCCCTTATCGGTGTAGTTTGTCAGCTCCACAAGACGCTGGAAATCAACGATTGTTGGTTCCTCTAAGAATGTCACCTCCTCCAACATGTCCTCATCTCGCCCCGGGTTGTCCATGTTGAATTGCTTTCCGCCATCAGCTCCGATGTCGTCAGGCCACATGGAACGGAGGACTTCCATGTCCATGTCGTCGATGTTGTCGGTCTCCATATCCCAAACCATCAAATTCACTTCAAAAATTTACCACTTTCCCACTCTTTGCATTTCAGTAAATCGCAATTTTTTACTTTCTGCAAAATAAAAAAAATGACAGCTTTCCCAGTAACCTGAAGAAGAATCCCGATTCTGGTAAATACTCAGAAGCTGAAAAAAAATTGAAAGTAAATCATATTCAAGAGAAGAACGCAGAAACTAAAAGTCTTAAAATTAATTGTTAAAAAAAAAAAAAAAATTAAATCATTGCATTACAAAACTCTTGGATTAATCCTAATTAATTAAACTAAGAACAAAAGTATCAAAATCAACAGACTCTTTCATCAATTCTTTCAATTCTAAGTTAAAACTTAAATCACTTGTCATTTTACAATAGAAGGCAAGGAAAGAACCGGATTTTCGGCGCACAATGAAGCCGAGGTCCATGACATCAACAAAAACAAGTCAAACATGATTAGAAAATCAAATGAATCAATGGGGTTGATCAAGCTGCATAATTCGAAAAACTGAACAGAACCAAGCGAGAAATTAAGGCCAAAACAGCGAAATAATGACCGCCATTGTCAAAGAACTAACCTTTTCGCAGCGAAACGGAGGAAGAAGAAGATGAACAGAGTTCGAGAATGGAAAAATAGCTTTTACTGTAGATCGGGGGAGGAATATCATCAACTGTTTCGTCAATATAACTTTACTGGGATTGAATCAACGAGAGAGAGAGAGAGAGAGAGAGAGAGAGAGGAGAGCATGTGAGGGAAAAGAAAACCAAAAGAAAAATATTTGAGAGAGATGAGAAAAAACCAAGAAGCCATGTCCATTTGGAGGTAAAAAATAGTAGAGAATCATATTGGTTCCTATTAAGATGGTCAATTTTTTAATTTAAAAGTTAATCTTAGTGAACAAAAAATGCATATATTTAAATCTTAGTTTCTCTTTCTCTGTTTTTTTTTTTTGAAGGTTTGCATGCAGAGCTCCTCCTCCTCCTCCTCCTCTGCTTAAAACCCCTTAAAAAGGATTTGATCTTTCATACAAAAAGCTTGGAATTCTCTCTTTGTGCTTCTCTCTCTGGAAAATGTGGGAGTTGGAGGGAGAGGGGTTTTTGGGAGTTTGGAGGTTTTTATATGGATGGACGCACGGCTGAGGGGGGTTTGAAAGGGAGTTGACGCAATACAAATTTATGTGTTCGGAGAGATTTTTCAGTGTAACGGGAATACGAGATGGTACATCATGTGTCATTATACAAATGGTAAGACGTGTGTGTTAAAAAATTAATAACTTAAAAAATAAATTTTCCACCACTTATATAAAAACAAGTGGTATATCACTCGTGTTCCGGTCACAATGAAAATTTTCTGCTGTGTCTATCACTGATCTGAATTTTAATTTTTTATGCATCAAATTTTAAAATATTCTGGAAAAAAAAAGTATATAAAAAAAATTATGAAAATAATTTGAAAAAAATGAAAATACAGTGAATAATACAGAGGAAAGCGGAGGGTAAAAAGGAGTGGAATCTTCTTATTTATAAACCAAGCTTTTATGCTTGGATTAGTTAATTAATTGGTGGTCTTATTTGTGGTTTAAGACTTAATTTCGCTTTTGCTTTGTTTTCAAAAGACAAAACAAAGGTTAGATCTTTTTAAGGATAATGAACCTTATTGAAGAAACAGGACGTGGGAGGGTCAACCAAAATAAAGTAATGTTTCGTTGTAGTTGGATTATTTTTCATTTACATATGTCATTTATTCTTATTATAAATGTCATTTATTCATTTACATATGTCATTTATTCTTATTATAACATATATAAAGCAGTACATTATGTACATTATTTTTTTTGATTTATTATAATTAAGGGGAGTGGGAGGATTCGCATGTAGTCAAATATCCTATGTTGGATTTTTACGTTTCTCTCCATGCGTTTTGTGTTCAAAACTCCCACTATAGTTTAGAAGAGGGGGAGCTTCGAACCCAAAAACCATGATGAAAACTCAATGTCTTATCCAATAGGATATTGAACTACTATCACTATGTACATAAAACTTTCTTACAAAAACTAGTTACAATATGATGACGGTATTAGTGTTATTATATTTTAAATTGAAGGTTAAGATGATTAGAGCGTTTTAGGGTTATTTTTTTGTTTTGAGTAGATCATTAGAAACTTATTTAACAAAATACTAATGTAATTAATCTGCATTGACATTTTCTTAAGGCCGACCTTGGCACAATGGAAGGCAACTGAAATGTTGTTTCTTTATGATCAAAAGGTCACGAGTTTGAGTTGTGAAAAAATCTCTTTGTAAAAACAAGAATAAGGCCAAATATGATAGACGTTCCCTCTTCAACTCTCACAAAACGTAAAATCTTATTAATTTAGGATCATCCTTTTTTAATCTGCTTTGACATCTTTTTAGGGTTTTCATTCATTGTTTTTCTATGGCAAGTGACTTGGGGTCCGTTATCTCTGCAACAATTAGATAATATCTAATCGGGGGAAGGGTGGTGCTCATATAATACGTACATAAGCACAGACCAAAACATGTGATGTGAATAAAATACACAATATTCAACTGCATCATGGGTGACTGCTCTAACCCCAACATGCAATCCACCATAAATTTTGGTGCCAATTAGAATTAGCCAGGTTTAACCAACAATTCAGCGCCACATGTCCTCCTCTGCAAGGTAACGTCGGTCAAAAGTTAACTGTGAAATTCACACACATGCATGTAACACATATTGTTTGATTCCTAAACCTAGTTTCATCATTTCATATATAATTCCCTCCACAACAAGCAATACGTGATAGGTCCCATGCAATGAATTTGCGTTTGTTATAAAGAGATATATAATGTGTCGGAAAACATTGTCTGATACATTAATTATAATAATACAATTGGTTGAAAATTTAAAAAAGAAAAATTCAACAAATTGTATTATAAAAATTGATATATCGGATCGTGTTCCTAACATACTAAAAAAATTTCATTATTATAATCAATTTGGTAATGTGCGCGAATGAACTGTTGATTTACATACAAACTAGAAGCGCATGTTGTTAATGGTATGTAATGGATAATGGCTACAACTGACCTTAATTAGTAAATATACATTAAGTAGCATGCTAATATGCGTGAGTTAACAAGTTATGACTACAAATTCCATGAAAATTTTAGAACACATTTTGTTAACGACTAAAAATTAGTTACAAACATAAAATGAACGATTGACATTAGCAAAAATTCGTACTTGTTATGCCATGCATATTGAGACAGTACGAGATTTCGTTTTATCTTGGATCCATGCAGATAAACAAACAGTTTTTCTGTTCGCCTCAGACTCCATCAGCATTCAGCTGCCTGCCGGACGGGGGCTCCACACTTTCATGCTACTGCAGCCAGCAAATTGGCCACGCAGAGTGCGGGACCCGCATGCTTTCCCACTTAGTGCGCACTTTTTCGAGACAGCTAGCTAATCTAATCCATTATCTCTCAATTCTCAGTATAAAACCAGCTTTGCTAGTTGCTACTGCAAATTTTCCAATATAAAATAAAAAAATATTGCATTGCTGATGCAAATTGACATTTATTCACCTTTTTGAATTCTTTATATTTTCGTTAAATATTAATAATATCCCACTAAAGCAAGGACCACGATAATTTTTTTGTCGAAAAAGACCACAATAATTAGATATTGTAGTTAGAGATAAGAGAGTTGTTAGGGTTCGAATTCAATGGGGGTCAACGATTGTGTAGTTGGATTTGTGAAGTCGAATGTGCCATGCACCAAAGAATGAAAAAAAAAACGATGACAAGCATATTCTAATCTAAAAAAGAAAGATGGTAAGGGAAAGTGGCTTTTTTGAGTTATATATATATGGAATCTCAACAACGGAGTGAGGATTTTTAAATAATTCATAATATCAATAAAAAAAGTTTTATTAGGCTATTTCATCAAGCATCTTGCAGATACTTGTCAATTTCTACCAACATATGTTGAAAGTTTATACCAACATATGTCGAACTATTATTATTTATAGAGGTTTGTCGATGGTGGTTGCAATATACTGTGAAGTAATATTGAAGATTGCCAAGACTTGTCAACTAAAGTATTTTATCGAGCACATAATGCATACAATAGAATCACACACAAGAAGAGATAATAAGGATGACAAGAATGATAGAAGAAAATAGAAGAAGTATGAGAAGAAGGTTGGAATTTAGTTGCCTTATGTCTATAGGGGTCAAATACAATACACAAACAAATATACATGAGGTTTCTGAAGTTGTTGGAGTCAAGAGCAACCAATGATCTCGTGACGACTCCGCCACTGTCTTAAGATGAGCAAACGAGTAATACTAAATCTATCAACGGTTTTTAAATTCAACTATCTTCCTCAACTTTGTTACGTAGAGTGAGTTTAATATAAGTGTTGCATTTTTATGGTTTGACATCATACTAGAGAGTTAAGTAAAACGTATGAAAAGGAAAAGATCGAGTACCATTCGCATCAATTGTTTTAAAATTCAACTATTTTCTCAACGTTCTTATATCAATTTATAAACAGGTGGTCGCATTTTCATTATCTGACATCACATCAAAGAGTTAAGTAAAACGTCAAAAAGACAAAGATCGAGAAACGATTAACCTTACAAGTACTATTCAACAACGGGAGGATGAAATCAATGATGAATTGTGATGTATGATCTCCCACTCCCGGATTTGGGAACTTAGGAAGAGGAAATCTAGAAAACACCAAGAACAAACACAATCCACAAAGTCCGGAGCTAGCTAACCCTACTTAGTATTGTTAACAACCTTGGATGTATTTGTCATTAATTAATAGGATCACTGACAACTTCCGACAAAATGAACTATCAAGTTCCTGCTCTTAAATTTGATAAATTACCCAAATTAACACGATTAAACAAAATAATAATATTAGTCATCATAATTATGATTAATTAATCAATAATTTTTTTGTTACATATGAAGAAGAAGATAAAAAGGTGGACAACACCACTCCGGGTTTTCTTACTTAGCTCCCCGCAACCAAACCCTACTAAATTGCTAATTAATCTACCTTTAGCCATGGAAATGTAAAAAAAGGTGAATCTATGGGCAAGGAAGAAGATAAAATGCATGTCGGTTTCATAGTTTCATTTGAAAGTGTTTTTGCACCCATTTGAACCAACATGCGTGTGTGTGTGTGTATATATATATGTGTGTGTGTACATATTTCTTAATGTGTGACAAGTTAGAGAGCAGCATGTGCTCTTAGCTTAATTATGTTTAATTCATATACTTCTATTTCTCTCAATCCACATAACATAATTGGGTTTATTTTTTAGAGTTTTTTACGCCGTCGTCTACGCGTAAAAATGTTTAGAGAGAACTCATCTCCTTAACACCCCATCATAGGTTATCCGATTGTCGAAAATTAAATGGAATGCACAAAAAATAAAAATAGTATGTAGATAGCACCACCCTTCTTATAATGAAGCACTATCAATGAAAAATAGAAAGGAAGAGAGCCTTTAATTTTGGATCGTTTCCCTTTCCATATGAAACAAAAATAAAGCTATAACCAAAAGAAATTATTAAATATAAAAACTTTCAACCAAAAAAATATAATTGTTCTCTTTATACCCAAAAAAAAAAAAAAAAAAAAAAAAACCTGCTGTTCTTCCACCCAAAATGAATTAATCTTTTAGGATTTTCTTACTTTTATATTGAGCCAGGTATTTGGTGTCCAAGACTAATCACAATTCCTCAAACAAAGCTCTTACCCAAACCCACAGGCCCACAGTCCAGTGACAAACTTGCTAAATATGGATGATGAACCCAGAAAAGTATAAGACGGCCCAATATGGAGTCGGGATTAAATAGCTTTCCGTTGTGAGTTGTGCTACAACGGATTCTAAAGTGTTACCCACGCGTAAACAATTTATAAAACAATCTCTTACAAAATAACAATGTTGAACAAAAAACCAATTAAAGCAATCCATCTTTATGGAGGCCTCTCGCATGCGCATGGGCATGAGCGGAGAGACTAGTAACAAAGAAAACATACCACAATCTTCTTGATCATAATATGTTTCATCGTCTACACACTTTATATATGGATCTGGTACCGTGTAAGTTTTAACCCGATCTATTGCAATGTTCAATGTTGAAACTAATAATAATTAGTGGCACGAAAAGTATGTCGTTGTAAACATAAAATGCATATATTGTTCAATGAATTGTGTTGTTTCATAAATCATCAACAGCAAGTTCCAAAAGTGATTAAATTTCTGAGTGAAAGCAAAAGTGCATGATAAGATCATGGGAATTATAAGCTGACCTTTCGTTTTGTGCGAGTGCGACAGAAGCAAAATTGGATACCTTCTGAAGAAGAACAGAGTTTTAACTGATTTGCTCAAAAAGCCTTCACTGGTATTGAACCAGAGAGAGAGAGAGAGAGAGAGAGAACCATGCATGTGCACTTGAGGTAAAAAGAAAATTATTAACAAGGCGAGTGAATTTTATAATTTCTTATTTAATTCTAGCATCATTTTCTCTGTGTCTGTTAGTCAGTTTTTTGAGGTTACAATCGGAGTTGCTCTTCTGCAAAACCTGAGACTAACAGCAACCACACAAATCGTTATCAATTCACAATACAAAGCTTCGCGTTCTTTGGTTTAATAACTTACTAAAATGATAATGAAAGATATTTTTTACGATACTTCAGAATATGAAACAGTTTAAACAACCACAGTATTTCATACTCCAAAGCATCCTAGAACTTTTGAATAATGACATTATTCCACAATTATAATATATTGCATTTGAGATTGGGTGTACCATAATATTATGTCTATAACACATGACATATACATGAGACACATGTTGCAT
This sequence comes from Pyrus communis, assembly GCF_041283825.1. Taxonomy (NCBI): domain Eukaryota; kingdom Viridiplantae; phylum Streptophyta; class Magnoliopsida; order Rosales; family Rosaceae; genus Pyrus; species Pyrus communis. The sequence goes on along the minus strand of NC_142579.1, from coordinate 40,437,889 downwards.
GTAAAGTTTTCTCGAATATTGGTTATACAAAATTGATGAGGTGTTAGGTTTTATTAATGAGTAATGTTATACTTACCACCTATTTATATCATTTCTTTACTAAAAATAGGATTCGCCGACATATGTAGGTCCTATCTTTATTAAAGAGATTGATAAAAGTAGTATTTTTGTTTACTGGCATATTTTTAGTTCGGTATTTCATGCGTGTCCAATTGTTGTTGGCTGGATTTTCATGTGTCTGATTATTGATTATGATCAATTACTTTGTTTTTTTCTGCCAAATGAATTAAATTAATCATACTTTTCCACCTACTTTATAGTTTTCTTTCCAACTTCCTTATATCAATACTCTCTCTTATTCATATTATTTTTTCTGCTAACGGAGGCTTCCCAATCTCATAGCCAGGGTACACTACAGTTTTTTTTGAGGACTAATAGATGAGATCTTCTTTTCTTTTTTAGTTTTTACATACCGCCTACCAAGAAGGATTATCAGCAGTAAAATTCAAACTTAAGTTGTGGTCTGTTAAAAATAACGATATTTATTAACTTAACTAACCCTGTTGGCTTATTAATTTTTTTTAATTACTGCATAAAACTTCTTAATCATATCCAACAAAAGGAAACTGTCTGGATGGATGTTTGGCGCTGGCAGCATCTACTACTTGAACCCCCAACGCAATTATTCAATCAAAGGTAACCCTCAACGCAATTATTCAATCAAAGGTTTCATCATTCCCCTTTGCTTTTTGCCATATTTGTAAAAAGCTGAAAAGTGAGACAATGAATCCATTTCTTTTGCTTGATGAACAGTGAATACATGCCTTCTAATGGCAAGTCCCCAAGACGCACCAATGTTCAAACCTAAATGTCCACGACGAGTAATCAAGTTAGAGTTCGTCTAGTTCATCGATCGAAATTCATGACCAATGAATCCTTCATCAATTGATACTTTACGGATTCAACAATCATAAATATCGATCTTTGTTTTAGGCATGTTTTTATTAGAATTTTTTATTAAATTTATCAAAATATTAATAGCATTAGCATCATGAACAACATGTTAGCAGTCGCTAAGTGTTAATGTGATCATGATTATTAAAAGGTCAAACACACCGCATAATTAAAATATTAAATGATCGAACAAGCTGTGTGATTAAAAAGACTAATAAAATAACATCTTCCAATTTTTTTTTATTTTTAGAAATTTTTTTTTACTGACACCATAACTGTAATGTATGCTCTTACTGTACACCTATTCATTTGTCATGTGTACTTTCACTTAATTCTAGTTAACTTTCACATTAAATGTTATATTTTCAATTTTGAAAAAAATTAACCAAAGTTAAATGAAATGACATGTGAAAAATAATTAAATGTATAATAAACATATACTAAAATTTATGCTGGTTAAGAAAAATGCTCTCAACATTTACTCATGCTCTCTCTATCTCTCTCTCTCTCTCTCTTCTAGAAAGATGATTCAAGAAAAGAAAGAGAAAATTTAAAGTTTCTTTAACTTTATTCTTCATTGGGTGGAATAAATAAATAAAGTTTTCATCTTTTTAATTTTTGGGTAAATTACACATAACTACCTTAATTATTGGATTATTAACAGTTTCATACCTTGTCTTTAAAAAGTTTCAATATCATACCTTATATTCGAATTTGTTGCAATGTCATACATTCCGTTAATTGTCTGTCAATTCTTCTGTTAAATATTGACGTGGCTTGAGACATGATCCACTTTTTATTAAAAATTAATAAAATAATAATTTACCCTTAAAAAAAAAAAAACCCCAATCATCTTCCCTGACCCCTTCCCCTTCCCTGCAACCCAAATCCAAAACCACTCCCACCTCTTCGACTCCCCCTCCCTCCGTTCATCTCCGTCCCTCCCTACAAACCCATCACCCCCTATCCCCATAAAAAATTTTCCCCGCTCCCGTCTTCCCCCAACCCAAAACTAGAACCACCCCAAACCCAGATCCCACCCGTGCCAACATCCCTCACCCTCCCCGACCACTCATCCTACTCCCCCATTATTCTCATCTCTCCCCAGAAACAAACAAATTTTGAAAAAAAAAAAAAAAAACCTAGAATATTTTGATTCTCGGCAAACCCAGCCAAATTCTTCAGCACACCCGCCGCTCTTGATCAAAATCTCGGCGTTGGCGATGTGCGGTCGAGGCGGGTCAGGAGATGAAGAGTTTGGGGGTTTGCTTTTTAGGGTTTATGGAAGAGAGAGATGAGAGAGAGAGAGAGTGGGATCGGGTCAGGGAGGTGGTTGCGAAGGAGAAGACAAGGGGGATCGGGTCGGGTTCGAGCCCATGAGAGGTAGAGATTTGGTGGAACGGAGGGAGGGGGAGTCGAAGAGGTGGCGGAGGAGAGGTGGGAGTGGTTTTGGATTTGGGTTGTAGGGAAGGGGAAGGGGTCGGGGAAGATGATTGGTTTTTTTTTTTTTTATATATATTTTTAGGGTAAATTATCATTTTATTAATTTTTTAATAGAAAATGGGTTCCGTTCCAAGCCACGTCAGCACTTAACAGATAAATTGACAGACAACTGACTAAAGGTATGACATTGCAACAAATTCGAAGATAAGGTATGACATTGAAACTTTTTAAAGACGAAATATAAAACTGTTAATGACCCAATAATAAAAATAGTTCTATGTAACTTACCCTTCAAATTTTGAAAATTTTATAATTTTCTTCAAATTGTTAACGTAACCCCGAAGTTAGAGGAACAGGAAACAAAGAAAGGGAAAGAAAAGCAGCTCTCTCTCTCTCTCTCCTTCTCCCTATCCCTCTCCCTCCATAAAATAAGCAGCTGCCTTTGTCTCCTCTAACACTCTCAAATTATCAATGATTTTAAAACCCTAATTTCTACCCCTTTCTCTCTCTCCGCTGCTAAAATAAAAAAATAAAAAAACTAATTTCCGTTTGGGCGAAGTGAGAACGAAATTGCGAGAAAATCCCCAAATCAAGCTGTGAATTCACTGAATTGCATCGATTACTGGATAAATTATCGATGAGAAGAATTGAGGTTGCGGAGGAATCTGAGATCAAAGCTGGGGAGGCGTAGATGCATGTCGCGGGAGTGAGCTTGGATCTGAATTGGTTCCTGCACTTCATATTTTCGGTGTTTATAATCGCCTTCTGTTTGCTGCACCTGGTGAAGAACACGGCCTCGAAGTACTTTGAGGTCGACGCCAGCTTCGAGGGAGGAGGTGACGGTGGTGATCGGACCCCAATTCTGGGAGCGCTCATGGAGGATCCGGTTTGTGTCGTCTGTGGGAATTCCGGTTCCAGGAGGTGCTCTCGCTGCAAGGCCGTTAGATACTGGTATTGTTCTTCAATTAATTTGTTAATTTTTGTAGTGAATTTATGTGCTGCTTTAATCATTTAATGTAAAAGTTGCGTCTTGGCACTCAATTATGGTGATTTTAGTTTCGTAAGTATTGGTAATTTAATGAATTGGGGGCGAAGTTTTAGTCTTTGGTGAAATTTATACGTTGTCGAATATAATACAGTTAGTTATTTCTGTTAATCATGTTGTCTCGCAACAGTTATTTCTAAACTGCTTTTTAGTTAGGCTTTCATCCCAACTAGGCTATTTGATTCGTGTGGTTCAGTGTTATGCTGGCTGTCAATATGTTGCAAGCATCCTATGTTTAGGCTTGGGATTGATCCCTAACGTGGATAACTTTTTTTCGGTGTTGATACTTGCAATGATATATGGGGTTGTTTACAGGAGATATATGAAGTAGCAATTGAGATGTTGGAACTTTGCTGAATGGGTGATTTGGTGGTATCAATCTAATGTTGTAAAAGTAGTCATTTGGTGTTTTGAATTCAATACTTGTAAGATGGTGAATGTTTTCCAGACAGTGGTAAGCCTATATTCTTCCGTAAAAAAATTGTTATAACCTTTGTTATTTTTCAGCTCATCGAAATGCCAAGAAAAACATTGGAAGTTGGGGCATAAGACAGAATGCAAGGACTTTCAACCATCTGGCAGAGTGAATTCAGCTCAGAACACATTGAGTAATAGGAGATTTAAAACTTCTGGTGTTGGGGGCAAAACATTCCCTGGACTTGCACTTGTTCCTGCTCATGGAATCTCTAAGCGTATCAAGAAGCCGAAAGAGGTGAATAGTTTTTTTTTTTTTCATAAGAAATGCTGCTTACAGTTTTTTTTTGTAATTCTTATCTGACACAGAAGTATTAACAAATGCTTAATACTTTTCAGATTCTTTTTTCCTATGATGAATTTGTTGAACTTTTTAATTGGGACAAGCCAGGGTTTCCTCCTTGCGGACTCTTAAATTGTGGAAACAGGTTTTTCTTTACCCTTTTTTACGGTTCATTTTAATACCACTAATTGGGTGCTTCCATTTGATCAAGCGGCAAACTTTACCACAGATGTCTTCATTCTTTATACACGCCTTTAGCCCGCAAGCACTTACACTTTCACTGACGCTCCTATCATACTTGTACTACCTATGATTTTGTATATGCTTCTAATTTCCCTTTTATTTGCAGTTGCTTTGCCAATGTGGTTCTACAGTGTCTTTCATCCACTCGACCGCTTGTTGCCTACTTGTTAGAGAAGGGCCATCGGAGGGAATGTACACTCTTAAAACCATTCAGTGCTACTTTTTTAGGATAAAGGTGCTTAAGCGAGTCTTGACTTATCAAACAATTATTCTCCTTTGTTTTTCAGGCATACGTGAAGACTGGTGCTTCCTTTGTGAATTCCAAATCCATCTTCAAAGAGCAAGCCAAAGTTTGCAGTCCTTTTCACCAACCAACATTATCTCTAGATTACCAAATATTGGTGGTAATCTTGGCTATGGGAGGCAGGAGGATGCTCATGAACTCATGAGGTTTCTTTACTTGCACTTGATCTAGTTTCTGTATTTATCTAATGGGTGTTCTATTGAATACATTGTTAACAATCTTTTTGAATTCTTGTGGTATATGATGGTTGTTGAATTTTATTGTTTTGTAGGTTTGCCATTGATAGAATGCAGTCTGTCTGTCTTGGTGAGTTTGGTGGAGAGAAAGCTGTGCATCCAAGCTCTCAAGAGACAACGTTAATTCAACATATATTTGGTGGCCAGCTACAATCTCAGGTTATGCGTCTTATGGTGAAGTGTAAATTCAGTTCTGACGTCATTATTTCTTAATTTTTGTGGCCAGCTTGACCGATGCTTACAATCATGTCAAATTACATATGTTAAAGGGAATGCCATAACAGTTTTATATTCTATATCTAGATAAGTTGTAGTGCTTCACCTTTTTGGTTCTGGTGTCGTTACTTGGTCAACATGCCTAACCTTCGAACTTTGGCTATGGCATATGCCTGTTTTTGAATTTTACATCCCTTTTGGGGCTTTCAATAGCAAGTCTATTGAGTTTTGTTTAATTTATTCTTTCTTTCATTGAACAGCTGAGCCAGTTAGCTGGTATAAATATATTTTTTTGGTAAAAGATGTTTAATACCATTCTTATTTTTCCCCTGTCAGTTCCCTTCTAATGCATTTTCTCGTTTTGGAATATTTTTCAGGTGATTTGTACAAAATGCGAAAATATATCAAATCAATACGAAAATATGATGGATTTAACTGTTGAGATTCATGGGGATGCTTCATCATTGGAGGAGTGTCTAGATCAATTCACCATCAAGGAGTGGCTTGATGGCGATAATATGTATAAATGCGATGGGTATGATCTCTTCTTTTTCTTTTTCAATTCTATTTATTATATTCGTTGTCTTTTTCAGTTCTGGATTGTGTAGTTTCTTCTCTGTTGTATGGTCTCCTATGAGGTTTGAGATATATTGTTTCTGTTAACAGGTGCAATGACTATGTCAAGGCTTGGAAACGTCTTACTGTTAAACGCGCTCCAAATATACTCACAATTGCCTTGAAGAGATTTCAGGTTTCAGCTATACTCTTTCTATATGTTGCTTTGTTAACTGGTGCTCATGTCACAGTTAAAGTGGATCAATCTATAAATTAGAAACGTTATCAAGAGTTCTTATGTCACAATAATGAAAACTTTTCTTCCAACTCGTTAGATGCTAGGTGTTTTCAGTTGGAATTACATTGTGTACATATCTAGAAATTCTTTGTGTTATTTACAGATTCGTATTGATGCTGGATTACTGTATCTTTAGTGACTAATAACACATCATCTTTAAGTTGGTTCACTAAGTGTTTCCGGGACATTGTCAGATGCTTTCTTCTTGAAAACGTATGTACACACACACATATATTTGATATTATATTTCAAGTAATTGATAATGAAGTTGTACTTATCTATCGTTACTCTGACGATTCCTGAAATTTTTATGTTGGCAAAACTTTTCAGAGTGGACGGTTTGGGAAAATTAACAAGAGAGTAACATTTCCTGAAACATTAGATCTTAACCCCTACATGAGTGAAGCGGGAGACAGTACAAATATCTATAAGCTTTATGCCGTTGTGGTCCATATCGATATGCTAAATGCTTCATATTTTGGACACTATATCTGTTATACCAAGGATTTCAGTGGAAACTGGTACAAAATCGACGACAGTAAGGTGAGAATCTCTCTCTCCCTCTCATAGTTATGGCCTTCCATAGTGCAGACCTTTAAAATGGTTCTGCTAATTCTATTTCATATGCACATTGTAACCAAGCAACTAATTTCTTCTCTTATTTTGCGATTTTCACAGGTTGCGACTGTAAATTTGGAAGAGGTACTTTCCCAGGGAGCATATATGCTATTATATAGCAGGTGCGTATATGTGTGTGTACTTTTACGTGTCATTCTCAAGTTCTAAATTAAATTGTATATAGTGGCTTAGACGAATGCGATGTGTGACTGTGGACCCTAGTTCAAACTAGTTTGCACATTTTATTTTGGGTGAGAAGCATTATGTGAGATACTCTTAAAATAATTTTTGTTTCCTGTTTCTGCACAGGGTGCAGCCACGAGCATCATGCCTAAGGACCGAACCTCCAAAGAAAAAGGAGGAAATGACGAATGGTGAAGTAGAGCCTTGCCAAAAGAAACAACTTGAATGTTCCGTCGCCAAGTCTGCAGATCCTAAACACAATTCTGGGTCTGTGCCATCTGACACAAGTTTGCCGCCACAGATTCCAAGCTGTACAACAGACTCAGCTGCTGTAATCCACGGTGAGGTTGCAATTGAACATTCTGATAATGCGGATCTCAAGCTTAAATTACTTCCAACTGTTTCAAAAGAGGTTTGCATAGTTGAAAATGGTACTGTTAATTCCCCATCTCGTCCATCTGTTTCAAGGGAGATTTCTATCTGCGAGAAGGACCCTGCTGGTGAATTGGATTTGGATACTATAAGAGGTGATTCAACTCCAGCTTCAGCTGGTATGGATATATCTAATGGTGAGTCATGTTGGGCTGTTCCGGACAATGTATCAGTGCGCTGCGAGAAGGATCTCTCTTCTTCAGGTCGTGAAGCTGAAAATGGCGATTCCCAAGATATGGATATCGATTATTGTGAGTTAAGTTCATCCCCTGCAGAGGACATTGAAATTTACCGGAGCAATGGGCCGACGACTCATGCAAATGGAACTGATTATCCGGTTGTGAATTCTGGTATTCTGAATGGGAAAGGAATCCACATAATAGAAGTAGATGACGGCTAAATAATGGAAGGTGGATTTCTTAGCGATTATTATTTTGTTCATAATTCTTTAAATCCCCTCGTCGTCGCCAAAAGGAAAAAGATCGAGGCTGGGAATTTTGGTCCGGGGTTTCATTATTTGCAGAGACCTCCGATTTAACATTTTAGTTGGGAGAGTCATTAGTAATTTAAGGTGACAGAATGTAGTCGGATGCATAAATTCATAAAAAGAGCTGAAAGACTAGTTCTTTTCTTTGTATCCTTATTTTTCAGTTAATATTATTCAAGAACCACGAATCGTGCAAAATGCTGTCTTACAATTTCGAATTTTAGCTCATCTAAGATTTACTAATGTTCATATGCATTTTTGTTAAAAAAGATTTTATTTGAAAATAGTGTTTTGTGTCTTGAAGCACGTGGCAAGTGATTGACCTTGATCTTGAAGTGTTATTAAGTTCTGTTGACAAATATACATACAAGCGTTTTTCGTTGTTTAAAACGGACATAGATCCCAGCCGAATCTCACTCCACCAAATCCTAAGCATCCGGATTTTTGAAATTTAAGATTTGATGAAAAAGATCTGGCTGGAATCTCTGTTTAAAACAATCTCGCAAACATGCGATAAGTTCGTATCTTTAGAATATTAAATAAGTTCATTCAGATTTTATAATCCCTTCTAGCAGATGGGGAAAAAGATGCCAACTTGAATTACCAAAACAGTGAAAGAACAAAGCCAACTTGGAGACCCGAGCTTGGTGAAGTGACTGCATCGAGATCTCTGCATGGCAGCCGGGCTCGAAGGCCTTGGACTTCGGAGGAATTTTGGAGAGAGAGAGAGAGAGAGAGAGAGAGGATAAAAAAGTGAAAAATAAAACGTAATCAGCGGCTTTCTCTCTCTCTCTCTCTCGCCCGCTTTGTCTTTTATTCCTTGATTTCTAGTTTGGAAAAATGCTTGCTTCTGGGACTCGAAGAATGTGGTCTGGCCATTGACTTTGAAGGCTCACGAGCAGCAAGATTCCTCAACGAGGCAAATGCAGAAGCCAAAAGCACCACTCAAGTTTGTGCTTTTGCTTTTGCAAACTGCAAAAGTCAGCTTCCAGCAGCAGCAGCAGAAAAATGACAAAGCCAAACTCTTTAAGCAGTTTGAGCCTTTGCCAATGTCGTAATATTATTCTTGGCATATATTGTATTTCCCAACCGTGTCGTTTTGCCTTTCTTTGCAACCATGCTTGGATGCTCTTTTTCTTTCTTTTGTGTTTAAAATATTAAAAAAACAGACGACCAATTTAAAGTGTATTCAGTATTGCTTTGCATATTTCAAGGACGTAGAAAGATAAATAATTTTGGTGTTAAAAAAGCATGTTATGGAAAAATCCAGAACATAAATTTAGCCTATTCTCAAGTCAACATCTGAATTTCACTCCATACTACAACATAAATACTTCAGTCAACCCCTATGTAAATTCTTAGCTCCACCGTTAGTGTATACCAATGCTTGATTGAGACACCATCAAAATAATATTTTTGATTGTTAATAAAGAAATCATACATTGATATTTTTCTTGCCACCATAAAGAGTTACTTATATTTTAAGTCAATCACGCATTGTTATATATTATATATACCTAAAATATCATTGTGCTTATATCTCAAGTTATCAGACTAATTAAAAACTGCTACGTGTACCTCGTGATTTACTTGGAATATCTTCATATAATCCTTAGGCATAGGTATGCTTGTTTTGGGAAAATGATCCTTGCCATATCCTTTTCCTGGGGATCTGGGGGATTCTGTGATCATGTTCGTTTATCGTACATTGTGCGGTCAGTTTTTGTTAGGTATTATTTATATATAATTTTAAATTTTAAATAATTTCTGACCGTACAATGTACGATGAACGAATATGATCACGAAATCTACTGAATCCCCAGAAAAAGGACCCTCGGATCCTTTTCCCTTGTTTTGTGGTCAATACCAAATCTACTCTCAAGTGCAGCTATTTTTGTCTGGGGCTCGGGAATCCAAAGCCAAGAGCTGTGAGAGCCCGAGTCGACTACTCTCTCTACTTTCTCACTGTGTATTTACTCTCTCTCTTTAATACATGTTGGGTTGAACGGAAAGAAGAACTAACCACCAACCAACCCCTCGTGTGTTTGTGGTCGTCAACCCCTACAAAAGGAGCTTCCCACGAACCTTCCCACCTTCCTTCCTCCATAGCTCTTTTTCTCCTTCCTTTCTTTCCTTTTCTCTTTTCTCCCAAACACTGCCCAATTTAAAGACGAGGACGAAGACCCACCAACCTCACTCCATCGCTCTCACTGTCTTCCGTTCGGAACTCACGGCAGCACCACCTTTGAAGCAGCAGCACCGCCGCTGAAGCAGCCGCAGCAGGGGAAGGTGCATTTTCTTTATCTGTTCATCTTCTCTTTTGTCTTCTTCTTGTTCATTTTTCTGCCTCAATTTTATTGGATTTTTGCTGTTAATCTGTCTAAATGTGACATTTTGATTGATGGGTACAACGTTGTTTCTACTAACTCCCAAGTCCAACGATTCTTCTACTGTGATTTGGGCAAATATTATGACTTTGTGGCGAGATCTGTTGCTTCTGGACATACCAACGGTCCAATTTCATCCTTTGGGTCTGAAAATTTGAACTTTACGTTTCCAAATTCTGTTTTTTTTGAGTCCCAAATTATGCATTTTCTTATGGGTGGTTTCAAATTTCAATCCTTTTTTAGCTTCAACAATCTCAGTTCATACCTTTTTCTCAATGCTTATTTGTCAGTGCTTTCCACTGTACTGTGATTTCTATCCTCGCAATTTTGTTTATAATGTCGAAAGAAAGTCAGAATCTTTACTCGATGGATTGGATTGTTTTTCAACTTCTTCGTTGCCATACGAATTGTTTGATCAACAACATAACCAGCAGATAGGAAATAGAAACGGAGGGATAGGGGCTGGGATGGCTAAAAGTGGTTTCTAAAAACCAAAAGTGCTTTTGGTCCGTAGAAACACCTTCTTCAGAACTTTTGATAAAAATTCCGACATGTTTATAAACCTTCTAGCAGAAGTACTTGTTAGACTGCTTCCTTCAAAATTAGTCCCAAACGAGTCCTAAAACAGTTAAGAACAACATTTTCGTAGATGTTTGAAGTACCGGCGTCTTTTGATGAGTATTTGATAGCTAGATTCCCATCACATTCCTCATGTATTTGTTCCGAGCTTTGATATAAATTCACAAGTAACGCTTCGTTCCCTTTTTTGTTACTACAGTTGTCTTATTACTAATTTCTAGTTGATGGAGCACAACAATTCCCCAGCTTTTAAGATGAATCGGAAGAGAAAATCCCAAGAACAAGATGATGGCTTTTCAAACACATTTTATATGGATGAGGTTAACGAAGACCTTCTTGAAAGGGTGCTTTCGAGGCTACCAACATCTACATTCTTCCGCCTTACTTCGGTATGCAAAAGATGGAAATCAGTTGCATCTTCTCCCAGTTTCAAGCTTGCCTGCTCTCAGATTCCTTCTCGGGATCCTTGGTTTTTCATGGTCGATCCCCTTCTTAACCGGTCTATTGTCTTTGACTCCGCTGAAAGAAGCTGGAAGAAACTCAATCATCCGCCTCTCCTCCAGACAAAATCCAACTGCAATTCCATGCCTGTTTCAGCTTCTGGTGGCTTGATCTGTTTCCGCAATTCACAGGGCAACTTCATTGTATCCAACCCTGTGACAGGGGTTTGCAACGAACACCCTCCGCTGGATCCATCCTTACAAAATCTCACATTCCATGCCATTGTGATGAGCTCAAGTCCCAAGTATGATCAATCATCTTACAAGCTTGTTGTTGTCTTTGGCGAGCTTCCAAATTTGTCCTTCCGAGTGTATAACTCATGCACTGCCTGTTGGGAAGAAGAGACTGCATTGCGTAAAAACTTCGAGGATGATGATTCTACAGAATCCGACTCAACCGATGACAGTGCTGTTTACTTCCTTAGCAGGGCTGGAAATGTAGTGGCAACCAACATGCAAAGAAGCCCATCCAAGCAATACTCATCCGTAATCACTTCCAAAAAGGGCGAGGAGACGGTCTATTTCCTCAGTTCATCAGGCTCAGTTGTGGCCTGCAACCTGACCACCAAGTGCTTCTCCGAGTACCCCAGGCTACTCCCCGTCTTCTTCGAGTACTCCATCGACTTGGTAGAATGCGGAGGCAGAATGCTGGTGGTTCTTCTCTCAGAATTGTTTGAAAGCACGAACCTCAGGGTGTGGTGCTACGATGAGGAAGCTCGATCGTGGCAACAAATCGCAGCAATGCCTCCGGCGATGTCACACGAGTGGTACGGCAAGAGTGTGGACATAAACTGTGTTGGTGCCGGTAACCAGATACTGATCTGCTTAAGCTCTGCCGAGATTTCAAGCTGTGTTCTGTGTGATTTGGCTGCCAATGATTGGATTGAATTGCCCAAATGTTTTGTGGATGGTGAATCCATCAAGTTCTTGTCTGCCTTCTCATTTGAGCCAAGGATCGAGGCTTCTGTGTGATTTGCAAATTGTGTTCTTGGATTTATTTATTTTTTGCTTCTTATTGTTTTAGCATTTGTCTTGCATTGTATTTTCTGTATTTGCATTGTTTAAAGCCAAATGGAAAATTGGCTTTGATTTTATTTTACAATGGAAATTAATTTAGATTGATGAGGTAGCACAATGTATATTGGCTTTGTAACTCTTCATGTTCCGGTGGATTTTCTCTCTTTGTTAAGTAAGGGAAATGATTATGCTCACCCTTTTCTACTTTCGCACGTCGTTTCTTAATTTTTCTTTGATTTTATTCAATTTAGATGACGGATATCAACATGGTGGGTGGGGCAAGTGTGCGGACTTCTTTAAATAATGTGTTCTTGTGTGATAAGGGTTATATTTGGCCACTAGGACTGGATTCGATTAAGCAAGTAGGAATGTATTAGCTCATAAGAATGGATTAGGAAGGAAAAGTCTACCTCACTAACGTCGATGTCCTAGGTTCCGACCTTGGGTCCCGATCATTGGTATGCTTCGAGCAAATTATAATAATGAGATTAAGTATTCTAATTTTTTTTATTTATAGATTAAACGAAGGCAACCGAATCTGTTTAATGTAAATAGGTGTAATACTCTTAATCACCTAAACTACAAACATCTTGCTACCTAACCCAACCTTTTGGTAATCTTTTGCTTCATATTAATTTTTGAGTGTCAAACATGAGATTAGATGAACCCAACCCTACTCCTTATCCAACCCACCAGGCAACTCAGGCAAGCAACCACGTGTAAAACAAACGACGTTAATACTGGTGTCGTTCGTGAATTAAGGAGAAGGCGTGGGAACTCGGTGACGTGGATAGACAGTGGGAAACAGGTAACATATGAGACGGCGCGCAGAGGATCCGCTCCCACCTTCGTCTCCCAACGGTGACCTCCTCGCCAAGCCAAACTCCAGAAATATAACTAATCCGAAACCCAAAAACGCAGGAAGGAAAAAAACCGATACAAATCGATTCAACCCGAATCCGAAAAATGGAGTTCAAGTTCAAAGACGAAAAGAATTTGGAGCAGCGATTGGAGGAGCTCCACAAGGACGTTTCGAGGAAGCAGAAATTCGAAGACGCCGTCGCCGCCCTGAATTCGCTGCTCCGCGACCACTACTCCTCCGCCTCTCCGTCGCTCCGGAAACTGTTCTACGGCGTCGTTTGTAGAGTCGCCACCGTGTTGAAGACCCGGTACACGTCGCTGGGTTTCTGGGCCGCCGGACTCGCCCTCTTTCAGCTCGCCCATTCCCTCGTCTCCGACCCCTCCGAGAAGGCCCACTTGCTCGCTTGCATCGACGGGGCACGACAGGTCGTTCATCAGGAAAACGACACCCTGCAGCCGTCGTCTTCTCCAAATCAAGGTATGAAAGATCTTCCCTTTTCTGAAAATTACAGAAACCCAAAATTTATGTAATTATTTGGGAAATTTGTTTGAATTTTGGTGGAAATTCACAAAAACCCAAAATTTATTTTCTCCTATTGGAATTGAATTATTGGTTTTTTAGGATATTTGTTTGAGGGGCATTTGACGGTGGATCGGGAGCCGCCGCAGCCGCAGTGGCTGGTGCAGTCGAATCTATTGACGGCGGCCATGGCGGCGGGGTCGTCTTCTGAGTCGGATCCCGGAAACGAAGAGAACTCGGAAAGCGCGGTGAATCTGCTTCAGTCACTCATCGACAACCTCGACAGCGTTTTGCCGCCGGGGGTTTTGGATGACGTGAGGGCGGCTCCAAGGGTCCCGCCTGCGAGCAAACAGGTGGTGGCCAGTCTTCCGGTAGTCACGATCACGGAGGAAGTGTTGAAGAAGCTCGGAGAGGACGCGGACTGCTGCATTTGTAAGGAGAACTTGGTTGTCAATGACAAGATGCAGGAGTTGCCCTGCAAGCACACTTTCCACCCTCCTTGCCTAAAGCCATGGCTGGTAACTAGAATTTCTGAACATTTGCTATATTGTTAATGTGTCTCATTGGTTGCGTTCAATTCGATTTTAGAGTGACTCACCGACTGGGGTTTTTGGGTGGCATTGATTGTGGCAGGATGAGCACAATTCTTGTCCGATATGCCGGCATGAGCTGCAGACGGATGATCATGCGTACGAGAGTTGGAAGGAGAGGGAGAAGGAGGCCGAAGAAGACAGAAAAGGGGCTGCGAATGCGATTCGTGGTGGTGAATATATGTATGTTTAATGTTTACATCTTCAACAATTTGTCAAATTTGCAGCTTCATTCATAAATTCTTATTCAGTTCGTTACATTAAGCATGTCTATGAGTGTGGTTTCTTTTACTGTAATGGCATTTTCATTTGGGAAACAGACTTTCGAGATTATGACGAAGCACATTGCAGATACCGATTCTGATCGTGTTTATGTTCATCTCCTAGAAAATATATGTATTATAATCACATGGTATTTGGGTTCTTAACTTTGGCGGAATCAGATTAAGCGGTATGAACCTGTTTTAAGTGCTTCTAGAATAGCGAAAAGCGTGCAGACAACGAATACTGTTTTAAGTGCGTCTGTTGGGACTATTTTGTGGAGTTTTTTACTTGAAAATGAAGACTTGGATGCTTATTTCCCTTGAAATACTTGCTTTTGTGAGATTTAAGTGTCCATTTCGAAAATTTTCGCCGTCTCGTATGCAAAGAGACATTTAGACAAGGCCATGGTTCATAGAGAGCTTAGATCCGCTTAGTCTCTCGTATGTTGTGCGAAAATTGTGCAACTAAGATTAGCGAATCCATGCACTGTGGAGATTTACTATGGAATTTGGCATGTACAGATGAATAATTATCAAAAAACGCGTCATAAATCAAGATGTGCGTGAAAAGTTATATTACTAATTTGATATATATAAAAGAAGAGAATTACCTTTCCAAAGAAGATTAATCTATACGCCTAGCTTGTGAGTCACCACTTGATCCACATTGCTCATGTCCTTTGAAGATCGTCTGAATTCAGAAGAAGAAAAGAAGCAAATTATACAAATATGATGATAGCATTTGTGATTGATACATCTATAAATGTGTAATAAGATAGAGCTCAATTACCAGGATGAGATGTTGATGTTTGGGATGTTCGCAGCGCATTGAAAGCGTTGAACATTTGTAGATGGTAAGCTCTTGCAGTGGTGTTTTGTAGAGGAAGTCTGGCAGTGTTGTTAAGCTTTCGCGGTAACGGATATTTAAGGAGGAAAGGCATGGCATGATTGAAATTTCAGATTCCTCTTTGTTCCACCCTTCCACGCCTACTTCCCACTCTTTCAACAACGGCATGTAGGCGATTTTGACTTCTTTCAACTTCGGGAAAAATGAGGATGATGATGATTTCAATGACGCTTCATCTTCTTCGTTGACTATTCCCAAAAATTCACCACCAACCTTTTTCACCTTCTCCATTCCCCATAAGGTTAGGATTTCAAGGAATGACAATTTTCCCAGAGGAGGCATAAACTTGCATTCCTTCCATCCCAATAGAAAGATGGATCTTAAGTTGTGCAAAGACATCATCCAACTTGGGCAAGTGTAGCCTAACTGACCAGAAATTTATAAAGATTCCAGATTTTCGTGTGGTCGTAAGACATTCAGTATCTCAACAGTGCTTGTTGTCTTCTTGTAACGGTCATACAATTAATTTTGAGATGAAAGAGTTGCTTCATGTCCCACAACTGTGCTTTCTCAATCTCCCTCTCATCTTTCACATTCCACTTCAATCTTACGTTGAGACTGCCCTGGAGGTTCAAGAATTTCAGATCTCTCAATCGTAATGTTGTTGTATCATCATCGCCACCACAAACCAAAACACATTCATCAATTGTTTTCAAGTTTTTTAATCTCAAAATCCTTTTTGGCAAGTACTTTAGCTTATGACAGTACAATACTTAACATAAAGGTGCTTTAAGCTAATCAACTTTCTCATGTTGTCAGGTGGTTTTTCTAGTGAAACAGAGCCACAAAGGCGCAAGGTATACAAATTGTACAACTTACTGATATTGTCCAGCAATATACTCAAACCACCATTCCACAAATCAATATGCCTCATATGTATCAAATCACCAATTTCCCTTGGAACTTTGCTTATGCCATTATTTCTCAAATTTAATGTCCTAAGACATTTCAGTTGTAAAATGAAATTGAAGTCTATCGTCTTAGGACTGGATGAACAAAGAATACTGGGTGTACGTAGACTTTTGCAATTATAATATGCATGAGAAAGTGGAAGTGATTCACCAAATTTCAACCTTAAGGTCAAATGGCGAATCTTTTCACCCAAAACCTCTATTTCATTGCCAACATCCTCAACGTCGATGATCGCACATTCATTCTTGATGAGAGAATGCACAAAGTCATAAACAATATCATGCATTTTGCAACCTATAATTTTACCATTGACACTATCTTTCTTCAAATCTTGAAAAAAAGATCGTGCTACTAAGTTATCAAAAATAGCATCACCGATTTCTCCCTCATCCTCATTCCCTTTTGCATTAAGATAATCTTGTGCCATCCAAAGATTAATCAAACATTCTCTCTCAAACTCATAATCTTTAGAAAAACTAGCACAATACAAAAGGCAACATTTAATGGATGGCGCCAAATCATAAAAACTTAGTAATAGTGGTTGGAAAACTTTTTGCTCCACCTCTTCTCGATCCCATATCTTACTGTTCAAAACACCTAACCATTCCCTCCTTATTCTCTTATTGTGCATGAGATTGCCTAAAACTTTTGCAACAAAAAGGAAAACCCTTACATTTTTCTACAATTTTATTACTAATATCTTCAAACGCCTTAGACTCACCTACTTCTCTATCAAAAAATGTCATGTGAGTGAAGATTGACAAACAATATTGTTCACTCAACTCTACCAAATTAATCGTGTCACTTGTTGCTCTCATCATATCAACAACCTCATGCTTTCTTGTGGTCACCAATATTCTACGGCCAAGAGCACCATTCTAGATTAGTGGTGCCCTTAATCGTTCCCACTTTTCACTGTTGTAGCTCCTTACATCATCTAGGACAAGGAGAAACCTTTTTCCTTGGATAGATCTTTACATGAACTGCAAGACACGGTCCAACTTATTTGAACTTGGAGCACCATCACCGCTTATGGATTTGGCAATCTAATCTCATCAAAAGGGTCTGAGGCACAAACCCACTTCTCTTTTCAAAATAGGCTTTAACCTTGTCATCATTATAAACTAGTTGGGCCAGGGTTGTCCTTCCCATTCCTCCCATCCCTAGGATAGGGATGATTAGGAGCTCCCTCCGATCACTCAACAACTTTGTGATCAGAATGTCATTTTCCTTTTCTTGACCAAATACCTCTGACATGACGACAACAGATGAAGTCTTATGTCGTTCAGGGAATTCTTGAATGCCTCTTTCTATTTGTTGAAACTCAAACCTTTTTCTTTGCTCATCAATCACACTTAACTTATCGTTGAAATCTTTTATCTTACCCGCAATGTCATGGAGAAAAATCACCTCGTTGGCTTTGCAAAAACAAAAGCAGCTAGGGAAAGCAGAGAGAGATACCTTCTTCTTCTTCTTGTTAGTAACAAGAGCATTTTCACCTTCTCATTCCTGCTTCTCAACTTGTTGTCTCAGCATGTCAGTGTTCTACTTGTCCAGCACGTCCACCATCTGGAAGGATATGTCTTTGAGCTGATCCAACCAGATCCTCACGCTGGCCTCCTTGAATTGCCTTTGCTCCTCATCTTCGAGGACGGCTTGAATAGCTTCGAGATTACCAGCAAATTCTTCAATATCTTTCTTGGTGTTCAAAACAAGTTTCTCCTCTCCGTCCACCTACTCATAAGTTGTTGAAGCCAGCTGATCCAGTAGCATGGGAATGATCCCGTCAGCCATTTGCCTCAAAAATTGGTTGACAGTGGAAAAGGAAATGATGAACAAGAGATGCAGATGGTTTGTGAAATTGTCTCTCTTCTGATCCAGCTTATACGATGATTCCAATTTCCAAGTCAATCAATTTATTTATTTAAGTCCGGTTGCTGTCGTATTCCCCAACCCAACAGTTATAATACGATTTGTCTGACGTTAGGTAAGATAACGAAGTGTTCGCTTCTGTCCAGGTACATCTGCTTAAGTAATAGACTAGGATCATGGATTAATATTTTATAGGCAAACCATTTATATAGAAAAAATGCAACGGAGCATTGAATATGCTAGAAAACAAAAAGTGAGGTTTGTACATTAAAATTTAATTCCTACAAAAAAGATAGATAGAACGACTATAATTCTTAGGCATTGTAGCCATACCCTTATACAAAACAGAAAATTTTCATTCTATCCAGAACATAAGTGATACACCATGTGTTATTATATAAGTGGAGAGAAGTTTATTTTTAAGTTGTTAATAACACAAGTATCACACCATTTGCATAGTGACATATGGTGTACTAAACCGTGTCTCGAGCATACTGAAAAATCTCTTATATAAGACCAAGGTTAGCATTCGCAGTCTTCAAACAGTAGCTCTGGCACAGTTCTGCAACTTTTCTCAAGTTCAGATGCTATATATGGCGTAACAATAGTAATAAAGCTTCAAAAGAAGAAATAATATCGTTTTTTCTGTAACGAATTTACTCAAGCATCATAAAATTATTGATAAAATGCAGCTGGAGCTATGCTACCAGACAATCAGAAAACTTAAGTTCGGTGACTAAATTTGTCGATCAGTTGCCGTCCCTTCTAAATGAGGTATCTTGTTGGCTTGGCAGAAACCGTTCCCTTCTGAAAACCGTGATTTTTGTAAGAGCTCATACAATGTCAAACACACGCTACTGGTACGCATGATGTCCCACTATTCTGAATCATCATGCAATAAATGAAAATGATCTGTTCTCTGGCTTAACTATTGTTTGCATTTTTAGGTGAAGTTCAATTTAGACGCAATTGATGAGACAGATACTATTGAAGAGACGTTAAAGCCTCGTGTGGAATGTATTGGCGGAACTAGACCTTTTCTTTCCTCAAATCTACGTCATGTTTATGGTGAATCAATTGTGATCATTGAACTGCTTACCACACCCCAAAAACAAGGCAAAGAGCCCGGGAAAACAGATCAAGAAATCCATATCCTAATGTGAACCCCTTATCTTATAGGGACTTCATGTCCATATCGCCGCAAGCTATTAAGCAACAGTCGTTTCAGGCTTCCGGCATTACATAATCTGCATTATCATAAGAAGTTAAGAAATATGCATCTCCTCTCTTTTTTAATTTCGGCCTGATCAGGAACCCAAGTGGAAAGCACGTTACTCGTATACTCCAGCAGATGCTATTGCTGAGAGTCTTAAGACGCTTTCGCTAAATGAGTGCTTTGAAGATTGAGCTGCCATGGCTTCTGTGAATTCATGTTGTTAGCTCCAAGAGGGCACACATTTTTTTATCAGCCCAATAGCTTATAGGTTGTGATGTAAAGTTTATGCTACCTTTGGAATACATAATTGGGCCACCAACCACAAGTATCACATGTTTTATTGGCGTCGGCTTGTTAGGAGAAACCCAAACTTTTGCAAGAGTTTTGTATGGGTTAGTAAGGAAAGACTCAACAATCAAATTTCAAATGACTTGTAACATATTTCTCGTATATCACATTTGTACCACTCTTTTAATACAAAAACAGTATAAATTTTGCATATAAAATGCGTGATCTCGAATTTTTGTATTTTTAACAGATTTTGGGAAAACCTATAAACCATCACCAAACCTATTTTTGTGAAATATTTTACCCCAATATAGGCTTTGTAAAATTCGTGGACACTCCAGAAATGTTCAAGCCAACGATCTCCGCTAATATTTTTAATCTAATTTTCATTTTTAGGCTTAAAAGTTCAACGAGAAATACGTTGGTGACCCAATAAGTTGTAGTCGCTTACAAATGGCAAAAAATACTCATGTGGTAATAGACTGCTTCCAAATGGTTTGTGACTTTCTTCTGTTATATTCAGCAAGAATCATGATATAGAGAAGCTGCTTGCAAGATTAATATGACCAACTGTCCAACTTGAGGGCAACCCATCGTTTGATTTTAATTCTGTATGCAACTTCTGTTACCTTTTTGCATGCATGTCACCAAAGTCTCATGTGCCCACATTTAATTGACTCTGAAAAACAAAAAACAAGACTTTCTAAATAGATAGATAGATCATAAAAATTCATCTCAATCCTTTTATATGAAAAGCAGCAAAGTGTTTTTGTTTGGTAACAAGTTGTTGTAAAAAACATTTTGATGATGATAACGATGAATAATCGACGGTGGACAAGTAGATAAAATATTATCATATATAGGACTAGTTTCCTCATGAGATTTTGCTCAACCAAAGCAAAAACGAGATAAAGATAATGTTCTTGCATTCATCGTTTCATGATTATTTAGTGACTATTTAAAATTCAGTAATTTTGTCTTTTCTTTAACTCCACAGCGCAAGTGTATATATGATCCTTATAGGTCACTTGTTTAGAAAAAGCATTACTTGGCTAATAACCAATTGACACGTAATGAACTCGTCACATGAAAGAAGATCTATCCTAAAAAAAGAGCTCATATATATACGTGAGTGAATATACACATACACACACGTATGTTGGTAACTTGGTATGGTAGGTAACATGAGGATGGAGGATTGGCTTTACTTGGTTTTTATTGGCTGCAACTTGTCGTATGAAACCGTGACTACCAAAGTTAGCTCCTTTGAATTTAGATCTTTTTTCTTTTTCTGAAAATGGCTAGCAGCTTCTCTATACCATTCTAGAACACACGAGAGAGAGAGAGAGAGAGGGGGTTGTAGGTGACGACGGCAGATTAAAAATGTTATGGTCCACTGCCACCCCCACTTATAGCGGAAAGTGACCATACAATTTGCAGTTAAATGAAAATGGGAGATGAGCTGCAGCAAACTGTGTCACTCAAGAGTCTACCAACAGCAGCAACAGCAGCAGCAGCTACTTGCAATTGCATGCAGAGCTCCTGCCACCCTCTCGTCTCATGAGAGGTCCCTATCTAGCTTACCGAGTCCAATAAATGAACAGCTTTCTATTTAATTTACTACATTCAATACCATTCGGCCATTATTTTGTACTTCCCTATATAATTTTGTTATGGTAAAGCAAAAATAATTCCAATAAAATCTATTTTAAAAAATTGGTAGCAAATAAACTCCCCGCGATTTACATGATTTTTGTTATAATTATGACTTTTATACTAACCCAGTGTTTACGAGTGCTGAACGGAGTTTCAGGACGCAATAGAGGAGATTACACAAGTTCTATTGGCTTTAATATTTAAGTAATTTAAAGTCAATATATTATTTTGCAAAAGACTTTTAAGAGTTGTTACACCATTAGCTGCTATTATTTATTTATGTGTTATAATAAAGAATAATATTATAAAATTAAAACATAATGTTGATACATGCACAATTGAACACAATGTGATAGCATAAGAGATTAATATCATGGCATAGTGAATGACTATCACCATGAAAATTTCTCATGACAACAAATCCACAATCTCACCATGAACTCTTAAGTTTTCAATTATCCAGAAATAATGATATTTAAGAGGACGAGACGATGGTTTTAAAATATTTACTAAAACATTTCATCAGATTAAATTTCAAACGTATCATGTAAAATATGTGTCTAAAATTCTTTGACGTGATGGTTGAACAAGAATAGGCCTTTTCGTTTTTTATATAGTTTTGGCAAATACCAGGACGGTAAATAAGGTTATTGATGGATGGCGCAGGCTTTTTATGGCCAGGTGGGCCAGGCCCAATTCCTGCCGATTTCACGTTCCCTTCGTCGTTTCCCACGTGGCAGCCTCGCTCTGATTGGAGCCTTGGACCTCAACCCACGTGGCATCCACATGTGAGCTCCGTTAGTGTAGTGGAAAGCCGTTTCATTACGATCCGTCACATCATACCCGTCGGTGCCTACACAGGCGGTCCCACCGTTTTTTAAGCTGAGAAAATTTTCCGTAATGCGTTGTGCACCTCCGCGGTTCCACCCTTTCTTCCTGGAGAAGGGAAAAAAGTACTGAAAATATTGTAAATTTTTTTCTTGATCATCAAAATACTGTAAATTTTGGATATACTACTTTGTTTAAGAGCAATTTTGTTTCTTGAACAAGAAATTGAAACAACATTGATGTTTAAGAGCAATTTATGTAGAATATCATCATACGAGCATTGCTAGTGTTGCTTGTCAATTATCAAGTCCACTCCTACCGCAATCGTTCGTTCTGTAATTCTAAGGGTGCTTATGCACATTTGAGTGATTTTGAGAATTACTTATTCTTATTTCGCCTATATATGCGCATGTGGCTGACCAAAGGCAGAACTAGTTTGTGGCTTGGTTGTATAACTCACGGTCACCCAAAAATTTCATTCTTTTTAATGTAATTGCATTGAGGTCTAGGAGATTTGGGCAAAATCAAATAATGAAACGGCTATAATAAATTAGTATTTTAATTTTTATCAACAAGATTCGAACTTAAAATTAAAATTAGATAATGTTAAGGAGAATAAATTTTATAAATCAAATAATGTGATTATTAATAATTAAATTAATATTTAAATATTGATTAACGTTCTTATTACTTATTAATGAGCATTATTTGATTTAAATTTTTTACCTCCTTAATATTACACATCAAAATTTACACTTTTAAAACTTATCAATAAACTGTAGTAACGAATGATATAAATTCTCAATCACAAAATTGCACGACGGTGATACGGTCACACAAACTTTTCACTGTCTTCTAGGCCATGCCGAATCAAAACCCTAGTTCCATCACTGCACGGTGATTGTGACTGACATTTACCTAACACTGTTTCTACCCAATTACATGTTCTCTTAGAAATGATATTAATTTGGGATCAGGATCCTCTCATCTCCTGATCTTAAAGATGAGCATTCTCATGACCAAAGAGCATGAGCCATTATATGAAAATCCAACGGTTATAATCATTATAATTTTAAAGGAAGTCCCTGTTTGTAGCAGTTAAATTTTCATCAAACAACCCACATTTCTTAATCATAAGGATCCTCATCCTTAGATAAGAGGGGATGCTGTTCCATTAATTTGGGTCCATTGTTGGTAAGAGTTAGGTCCTTATTTAATACTACAAGGCAGTACTATTGTTTAGTCAAGTCCAGCCTGCAGCCTACAACCCTAATTCAGACTTGAGGGGTACTATATATATCTTTGTTAATAGGATAACGAGAGGGCAGAGAGAAAATGGCACGACCAGCAGGGGCCTGCAAATCAAATGCCTTTGCTGCGATGACTGCAATAAGGGCGGACAAAAAAACCTGAGCTACTAGTGAGTATGAATGGATTGCACAAGTGCGAGTTCTTTTTGGTGTAAAACCTAAAAGGGTAATATAAAAACTAGAGCTGATGTTACCATTTGACTCTCAAGAGATAAGAAGTTTTATTTTCTCTCAAAAACACAGCGGTGCGAAATGTGAAATGAATGGAATCCCCAGTGAGAGAGAGAGAGAGAGAGAGAGAGAGAGAGAGAGAGAGAGAGAGAGAGAGAGAGAGAGAGAGAGCGGTGTGAGGCGGTTGGTTAGGGTTTTGGTGGGTGAATGTGATTCGTCAAAAGGCATTTGTTTTGTGATTTTATCTCGAAGACACCTGCACCTGCTGCTAAGCGAGGGGATTGGTGGAAGCTGCCTGCTTGTCTTTGATTTTATCAGAAAAGAGAAACTCATCAAGTAATCAAAAGCCCACATGCATCCATCCTTCCACCCATTCAACTCTGATGTTATCCACAGAACACCGCAGAGGGAAAGGCCTGTTTCTCTCTCTCTCTCCCACTTTCATACCTTCTAATATATTATGCATTTTATTGTTTTATTATTCCAAATTTTTTATGCCACTCATGTCCCTGTACACTTGTAAATCATCTGATGTTGTTCTTCTAAGTTGCCTTCTGATATATAGTTTGCTGATCTATCTTTATCATGCGTATCTTTTTTACCAGAACAATTATTGTTAATCCTTCTCATTTGTTTGTGAATTAATCATCTGCTGAAGTATTTTGCTCCAAGATGATATTTAGTTTGATTTATATTTGTTAAAAGTTAGAGGTTTTACTTATTCGAAGTTTCTATTTTGTTTAGAAAAATGGTAAACTAGCACACTTGTTGGAATTAATGAATTTTTTTATTCAGTAATGTTAGTGCTTGCGTTACTTATTTATATTTATTTCTATGGAAATGGATTCTCTCCGGATCCTGAATCTTTTCCATTTAATTTACCAAGTCTGGACATTTAGGCTATTGAAATTTGATTCAACGGCTACAAACAAAAATCTGCTTTAAAAGTTTTCAAAAACTATAATAACTTTAGTTGTTGGATCAAATTTCATGGTTCGGATCTTCGAACTTGGTGGATCTCCGGATCCCTTTCCTATTTCTATGGCAAGATTTGCTATGTTCCAATCATGAAAACACTATGTGGAGATCAATTTTAGCCTCTGTGGCATATTTTTCATTTGGAATGACCCTATAAATTTAGGTGGGTGGATAATTCTAGTTTTTCTCGGATTTTTTTTATGAAATAGTTTTGCTAGCTAGTCAGAAGCTTGTCAAATGATCTACTTGGATGATTACATTTTATTTAGAACCATATATACTACTCAAAAACTGCTTTTCGTGATGGTATACATTAGAATTTTGGTGGCTATACATCATAAAATTCATGGTAACTAAGATAAGTATATTGAAGGAAAAGAAAATTTAGCTGATTTTATAATATTTTCAGTCTTTCAATTGGTTTTCACTCAGTTTAGATGAAAACTCGCTGCCATACCCATCTGTTTACATTGTTGCTCTTTATGCATATAGTCTAGCAGACATTTCTGACGTAGTCAAACAATTTAAGGGACTATTTGAACAGATATCATATGAGGATGTCTTCCCTCTCCTTGTAGATTTAACAATCATAACTTCTAGTTTAAAAAACTTTCTCAGTGTATAGCATATAGTGTTTAGAGCAGACATTGTCAGTGTAGGATTTTGAGAAGATCTATATCTACTATATATTGTTGATTTGTTAAATTATCTATGTCGAGAATAATTTTCATACGCATGAGATATGATATCTCAACTATGATGTATTATTGGTATCATGATATCTCAGGTGCCTATTATGATATATTACATAACTGTGATATTTGAGATGTAATTAAGTTTCTGTCAGACTTCATTTTCATCACTTTACGCATATCTCTCTTAATTTAATCCTTAGTTCTCCTTTATTTTGTTTAATCCAATAACTAAATAAAAAAAGATACGGGAAAAAATTATTTTTCCCCTCTGTCGGTTTCTGGTAAACTCTTATTTGAGATATAGCAGCCATGTCTTTGTCACCACCAATCAGAGTAAAGAATGACAGTGAAAAAGTTGATTAGAAAAGGCAGTAACAAGTGAAAAGAAAGAACTAATAATTTAAAAGAAGGTTTTGAGGGAGAGATAGAGGGAGGTATGGAGAATTTCTGTCTTTAACATGCTGTGACACGCCTTTGCAAAAGCCAAAAGGTCCAAGTTCTTTGTTTCATAAACAGATTCAAACCAAGTTCAACAACTTGTTTAAAACAGAAAATTTGGATGGTTTCCTTTCTCCACCAAAAACCAGAAATTTATAACAGGAAGGTTACAACGGTAGTGGAGATTCTTCTGTCAATCTTTGAGTAGGCTTCCGCTGACGTTTTTAGAACCTGGTCCCGTTTTACTTGCAGACAAGATACTAGAACACCATCCAATTGTTTTATGCCTAAAGTGTCCTTAATGTCTTGAGTTAATTACTAGAAAAATTACAGTACCAATGATCATCCAGTATACGGGTATTTAGATGAAATTGTATGAAACTTCGATCAAATTGGTTAAGAATGCATTATAAAAGTTAAGATGGAGAGAACTGAAACCGGATATATGCAATACTTTTTAGGGAACTTGTAAGGTGTCATTTAGAAAGTCCTTTGTTTAGCTTCTTAGCAATGACTTTCTAGTTGTTTTTTGGAGTGCAATGTTGACAATTAAAACTATAATTTCTTGAAACTTCTAATCCAAACATAGTATATACTCTATGTACTGATTTCAATTGAATTTCAGTTCTCTTTTCTCCTTTTGCTTCTTCATTTTTCTTATTTTCTGCTACGGATTATTTACTAGCACACGTTATACAACAATTGTTACGGAGGTGTCTGTCTATGGACTGTGGCTTGCATGTATATTGAGTGAATTTGTGTCCTGGTGTTGCATGCATGCATGCCAACTCCATCTGTTATCATTTTCATGGACAATCGTCCAAAATATCCAAAAATCAATTTGAGAAAAATAAACATTTTCGAGTGAGTAGGCTATATATATTTTGAGCAATGTCCTAGCTGTGCACGGCAAATATCGCTGCATAACGATATGGTCGAAATTATATGGCCATCGCCTTCACATCAGAATTTGTTCTGCTAGGCTTCCATCCACTGACAATAATTTGGAATAGATTTTGATTCTATCTTAGTGTTGATTTAATGAGTATTAACAAGCTTATTATTCTCATTTCTCTAAATTTATACGATGATTCCAATGTAGGATTTGTATCTTTTTCTTATTCATTTCAAGTCACTTGAGCTAAGATTCATAAACCACTTAGCACATAATTCTATATCACTTGAGGGTAAGAATTATGACCTATTTGTTGACTATAGCAGATGACTTGATGACTTGGCAGCTCACTGATGACATGGCAGATTTGCAGTTAAAGATTGATGACATGGCAGCTGTGGTTATTACTGTTATAACTGCTCTGTCAAGGTAGTTAGAATGGTTAGGATAATCTGTTAGTATTCTCAAGCTATATACATGTTGAGATAACAATGTAAGTGTGGAAAATCATTTCAGAAAATAACGAACTCTCATTTCTCTTTCTCTCTTTAAGCTTTCGAACCTTTCTTGCTTCCATTGATTTCTTCATTTGTGATATCTTTTGTACTGTTATGACTATTTAGTGGTAGAGTGTGCCTTGTATTTTTTTATAAATATTTTTGTGTCTATTTTTATTCACATTATGTCAAGTAATAAGAAAAAAGATAATGTTAGGAGACCAAATTTATAAACAAAATAATGTGTCACTAATAAGAAGCACGTTAATCAATATTTAAGTAACAATTCAATTATCAACATCCATATCATTTGGTTTAAAAATTTGGCATTCCTAGCATTACTCTAAGAAAATAAATATAAACGAATATACAACTTAAGATTAAAAAATTCCTCTTAACCTACTAGCTGGATTTGCATTAGGGAACTATTGTACACAATTAAATTTTTGAAGTGTTAATAAAAATTTCTTGCATTATGTATTACTCATTTAATATATCAATAGTGACGAGGATAAAATTCAAAAGACCTTGAAAAAAAAAAAAAAAGATATCTGATTTTAACTAATGAGAAAAAGATAGAAAACGAGGATGGAACCTAATTTATCCTGAATAAAACTGTAACAAATGAGAGGTTTGCCAAATCAGAGAAAAATCCAAGAAAATTTAAAAACACTAGACTGTCCCCTGCTATTTATAACACCCAAGAGCACCTCCGGAGTTCTACAGATCAACCTGTGCTTATCTGTACGGCGTGTACTTTGTTCTTCAGAATTTAGGAAAACACCATGATTCTCTCAACCCACCCACCTCCTACATTTCCCACTATTTACAGCTAAAATTTGTGAGAGAGATTAGGCAGCTGAGTCGATCATCAAAACAAAAAAAACCAAACAATTAATGGAATTAGATAAAGTGATAAATGCAGTAAGCTCAAAGAGGAGCCTCATAATCTCTCTGGTGCTTACATCCGTAGCCTAGTGAAACAGCTCACCTCTTCAAGAACCAAAGAGCCCATGAATCCCAACCAGGACGTCGCACTGGACTGTGATGGTATCTCAAGTCAAAACACTGCCAAATTTGGCAACCAAAAATTTGGAGAAACCCAGAAACCCCACCAGCCTCAGCAACACAAAAAACAAGTGAGGCGGAGACTCCACACCAGCAGGCCCTACCAAGAGAGGCTTTTGAACATGGCTGAGGCTAGGAGAGAGATTGTTACTGCTCTCAAGTTTCATAGGGCAGCTATGAAACAAGCCAGTGAACAACAGCAACAACAAGACCAACAACCTCAGGAGCAACAAGCACTTGAGCCACAATCCCGACCTCGCTTCAAACAAGAAGCGAGGATCGAATCAAGGAGAAACCCTCGAATTTACCCGTCAAGCACGTCAAATTATCAGGAAACTCTGCCTTTCTCATCTGATTTTTCATACCAATATCCAAACCCATGTCAATATTCAAATCCATATTCTTGGACTCATTCCACAGTTGCACCTCCACTACCTTACGAAAATTTTGATTTCACACTTCCAAACCAAACCCTTGGCCTCAACCTCAACTTCCAAGATTTCAACAATTTAAACACAACCCTTTACCACAACACCAACAGCCCGTCAATTTTCTCCACCTCCGGCTGGTCTCCCTCGTCATCTTCTTCCCCCACTCTCTCTGCTCCCACTACCGATCCTGAAATTCTCTCAGCTGCAGGAGCCTCTTCCTCTTTCCATATTGAAGCGGGGGATGCTCCTGCGGTGGCTGATGCTGTTGACTCCGCCGGGGTTATCGCAATCAGTGGCGGAGATGGCATGCATGCAGCAATCGACGACGAGGAGATGGCGGAGATCAGATCGATAGGGGAGCAGCACCAGATGGAGTGGAACGACACCATGAATTTGGTCACGTCAGCATGGTGGTTTAAGTTTTTGAAGGTCGTGGAGCTCGGTGGGGGCCCACAAGAGAAGGATGAGGACGATGGATACCACCATCCGTTTGATGCAGTCATGGAATTTCCAGCCTGGTTGAATGCAAATGAGAGCTGTTTTCAGAATGATCATTTGAATGATTGCTACTCGGGCGATTATTTTCAAGATCCTGCATTGCCTTGGTAAGAACCCAACAGATTTTTTGCAAACTCGGAAAACTGTTTCTATCTTTTCATCTCAAATTCTTTTATTTTTTTATTTTCTTCTGAATTGAAAATATTGTGAGTGAGTGATTGTATGATTAAAATCTGTTCCATCTTGGATTTTTCTGAAAATTAGTAAATTGGATTTTTTTTTTTTTTTTTTTTTTTTTTTTTTTTTTTTTTGTGGATCGAAGTTGCTGTCATTCGTAGAGCTAGCCATTAAAATACGTGGGAGGCGAAGAAAAAGTGTTGTTGCCACAGGTTTTGTTGTCTCTCATCAGCTTCGCTTTTTTTCATTTTTTTAGTCAGCTTGATCAATTGAGAGGTTTTTTTCCGTTCCGACCAAAAGCTTTGTCGAGAGCTGTGTAAGTTTAATTATGAAAGTACAAGTATGTTAAGGCCTTCAGTTTGAGCGAGAAATGGTGGAAATTTTTCAAGCGAGAAATGGTCGAAATTTTTCAAGGCACTTAGAATCATGGTTTAAAAGTATTAAATGAGAGGAGTTAAACTCAAATTTCGTAAATAATGAGCTTAATGATAAATTTTTAGATAATATTTTTTATCATCATTATAACTATGGTGTATGCTCACTATACATCTCATTATCTAACGTGTCTTTCCAACTAATTTTGATTAACTTTAATGTTAAATGTTTATTTTCCAATTTGAAAAAAAAATAAACAATGGTTAAGTAAAATGACATGTGTTAGATGATGAGGTGTATGGTGAGCATACATCATAGTTTATGGTGGTAAGCAAAAATACATCCAATTTTAAACTAAACTTTATAAATCATTTGATGTGGTTGTTGATGATTGAATTATTATTTAAATGTTGATTAACATGGTTATTTCCCATTGGCGACACATTAGTTACGAATTTAGTTTAAAAATTTAGTATATCTAGCATTACCCGTAGTTTGACTAAATTAGAGATTATTTTCACTTCTTTGAATAATTGGTTGTTACTTTTACTTAGTGAAATCCATATTATTGCATGGCCGTATAATTAAAAAACGCAATTTGATAAGTTTAACTATGTTCATTTTCTTGTAGCATGGACATTGGAGAAATTGAAGGTGTTGATGGGGAGTGGTTAGCCTGAGCACGACAAGGATTGATGTGTTTTTGTTAATCAAATCTTTGGCTCTTTTTTGTTATTAATTCTTTAAATACTTTTTTTTTCTTTGCAGTCTCCTTTTCATCTTTGAGTATTATGGCTTGCAAAAAAAATATATTAGGCAGGCCATAGAGTAAAATAATGGAGTAAGAAAGGAGTATGCCTTTATCTCTTTTGTTGGCTTGATATATTGGAAACTTTTACAAATCTTTCCTCAATTAAATCTTCAGTTTTTGTAAGTTTCAGGGCTATTGCATCATAATTTAGAAGATTTGATTTCCATGGGCTGCTCTCTGTGAGCCAATGATTTATGAGAGAAATTTTTTTTTTTTGAACAATATGAGATTTGTATATAGCAATATAATGACAAAAGCATAATTTTATTATTTTATTGAACAAACAGCTAAACACAGCTTTATTATGAATAATATGAATATGAAAAAGAAATGCTTAAACCAGCATATGGGGCGCTTAAGAGACTAACTCCCCGAACATACGAATAGCTGCGTTAGTTACTTTAATAAAATTTAAAAGGGAGCTGATATTGACGCTTTAAAACAAACTTTGCCCACTTTGTAGTGCAAATTGCATGTTTCGGTTTTAATCTTCTTCTTCGTAGTCTCGGCTGTTATAGGGGCAAAAAGCTTCTGAAAGCCAGTTACTTTTCCGCCAAGATTTCCATCCCATCTCTTCACAAATGTCGTCGCTGTGGTTGATACTGAAAGTTGAAATGCAGTGCCTCTTGTAAAATCGGGTCGTCTTCTTCATCACTTCAATCTCTCTGCCTATCTGTTCAAGCATTTTTTGGACAGTGGGAAGCTTGAATTTGTTGTCAACCAATCTTCCTAGCCATTTGCACCTCAACTCTGCTGTGTGCAGGTTAGAAACACTCTCTATGAATCCCACAAATGCCATGTTGGGAATCAATGGATGAATCGTACCCCTGAAATAGCATGTGCAATCATTATATAATTAGTTACATATTTTATATGTGCACACTACCACTTGTGAGTAATCAGTTAAAAATATAAGGGTACCTACAACTTTGGTTTAATCTCAAAGCAGTATTTGTTCATACTACTTGACATATTATGTAAATTGTATTGTCAATCTCAACTATTAATAAAATGGATTTGTATTAGATTTGACAATTTGACGACATAACAATACAATCTCAATTTAAAATAAAATGGAATGTGTCATGTTAGCAGAAAAAATATATAACATGTCAAATATTTGACGAGTAATTAGGGTTCACCGATACAAGGGCATAGTGCCAGAGGAGTCAACCATGAGGCTGCGGAAAGGCTCAGGCAATATGGATTGGAGCTTTTGCTTTCCCTCATAGCCAGTTGCAAGAAGCACAACATCAGCCTGCAATTTGGTACTGTCTTCAAATTCAATTCCTCCGCTCCAAAACCACCACTTTGATGACCTTTTGAACAATATTTTGCCCTTGTCCGCCTCGGCGAAGAAATTTTCCGGTAAAATAGCCATCTGGCATGAAGCATAGTCCTCCAAAAATGGATGATCAGGCTTTAGTCCATACTTCACAAGGGGAAGCTTCCACTCCAAGTACGATTCTATGAACTTGGAAATTACCATCCTCTGGTTAAAAAACAAGAAGCAATATAGTTAGTAAACGAATAACTAGCAATACATATATAATTAAGAGTAGTACTAGGGTGTTAAATTAGTGCGTTGAGAAATATGGAATTTACCATAGGCGATGAAAGAAGGCAAAACAAGGCTCGGAATAAGCTCTGGTTTGGCCTTTCGTGGAGGAATTGAGAAGACCTTGTCGAAAAAAACAGGAAAAATGGAAGCCCCCAAATCCAGTAAGATGGAACTGTCCAATGTAGAGTCCTTATCACCATTGTGCATGCCTGCCCATCGGGTCCTTGAATTCACCACAATAAAAAAGAAAGCAAACCAAAATGTCATGTTTCAATGATTTAGAGCATTATATTTGAATGAGCTCTCTTGATTGTATGAAAACAAAAAATTACCAATTAGCTATAATTTTGTAATATTTCTCTTTCAAATGTCGATAAATATCACAAATTTGTATCAAGCATCCAAATATTGTTACAATGATTTTATTTTATCTGAAGTAGTCATGGTGTACTATAAATTGATGCTCATTATGGGTAAGGCAAATTAAGTAGGTGCTTAAGCCTGAAAGCAAGCTACGATCGGTAAAACGGATAACGTGTAGTCAACTGAGTTTAGTACATAATCTATGTTGCTTATGTTACTTTTCACACTGACAGTTCCCACTAGGTTGACCATGAAGTGAAGAAATTATGGGGTCAGGTATCATTGTTAATTGAGTAATGCTATTCATACCATGTTTTTAGAATACATTTTCATACCACCTTAGGTGACATTTGATATGGACAGCCACATCATTTGAATTAATCAAAATTTTAAAGTTTGTTCATTATTTAATAAACTGGTAATTAAGAAAAAGTAGTTAATTAAATGATGATTATGGTATACAATGAGTCTTTCTCCTTCCTTTCCTTGGGTTTTACAAATTTTTCAAATGATGGGGCTGTCCACATCAAATGTCACCTAAGGTGGTATAAAAACATAGTATGAATAGCATTACTCTTGTTAATTAGGTTTTGTAATGTTTTTGGAATTTAATAATATGATTAGGATTTCGGATCAGATTTTTCTATTTTATATATACCATGGTTTGCCTCTGCGCACTCAACTGCCACGTCAATAGCTGACTTCTTGTAGCCAATAACTGCAACTTTTTTGCCTTTGAGGAGCTCACGAGCCGCTCGTTGGTCAAGCTTAGAGTAATCCAGGGAGTGCAAGACTTTGCCTTGAAATACTTCTTGACCTTTGTTGCGCGGGAAACTCGGCATTCTTGGTATGTCTCCATATTTTCCAATGCAAACTACGATGAACTCGAATGCATACCACTGCAAGGTCCAAAATAAAGTAGGAACAATTAGCTGGTAACTAACGAAGATTACCAAGGCTTAATAAGTAAAAGTTCACACGTTTATGTGTAACATATACTATCAAAAGGTGGATTATGTGTCCAGAAAAATTTCAATGAATACCACGTTAAACATGTGAGAGATGTAATCAGCAATAATATGATCAATGAATTGGATATGATCGTACAAGATTGATCACCGATAATACTAATGCTTAACTACTTAATACATATATAGAAGTTCATATTGATAGCAGATATCATCATATTTAAGAGTCATGCTTTGTTATTAGAGAATTAATCAAGGAGTATGTGTGAACATTATGACTAAAACTTGAGTAAAATCAAATCTTCAAGAAAAACAACCTGAATGATGTTTGGATTGCTGGACATCTGAACAGCGACCTCCCAAACAAGATGGCCATTGAAAAGGCCACCATACTCCCCGGAGGTCGAATTCATGGGAAATTGGGTGGTGGTTTGATGGTCATCAATACCACCAACATAACGTATTTCCACCACTTTGGACTCGAACTTGACATATTTAAATAGGTCAAAGTGTGTGGCATAGCCATGCAAGTACTCCAAAACCTCTACATGAGAAGGGAAAGATGAATTGTCTCTCTCAGCCCAAGGGTAGTCAGAAAACTCAAAATCGCAACGAGGGGTTTGAAGTTTGGTAGAATTGTAAGAACAGTGTTTCCAAACACCCCCGATGGAATCAGTGGCCTCAAAAACCACCGGACTGTGGCCTGAAAGCTGTTTAGCGGCGGCGATTCCGCTAATACCAGCCCCTATAATCCCAATTTTTGATACTGAGCGAAGGTGGTGGGTGTTGGCAGCAGCCATTTCGTAAATTTGGTATAGCTGGCTAAGTAAGACAACAATAAGATGGCTAGAGGATAAAAGTATATATGAATACTTTGTAATCGATAATATGCATGTGTTATGGACTTGAGAAATGAGGCCTATTTATAGAGAGTAAGGCTGACCTATTCTTCAACTAACCTTGTATACTACTATCGATATTGGTATTATATTATATTATAAAATGTTGTTGGTGTAGATTCATTACTTAGTCCATTTCTATATCTGTATATTATTTTATATCTGTATCTTCAAATCCCAGTGGTTAAAATTTCATCTCTAACTTTGTCTTCAATTATGAACCAATGATTTTTTGCTTTATTAAAAGACTACCCAGTAGTTGCATATTTGAGTTAGATTACTTGTTAAGATAGTATAGCGGCTTCCTTGAATTTGAGTTCCAATTTTCCATTTATAAATAAAAATAATTTAAAATATTGCTTTTTCAAAAAAATACTTAATACTTAAAAATGAATTTCTACCGTAATAATGTACAGCTAAAATAGTAATCATCCAAAACTAAATTTGAAAACCAATATCTTCTTACTTTCCATTGCACTCGACTTATACCACTTGATTTAATAATTATAAGCCCGGTTTCATTTCTCAATTTGTTTGTGTAAGCTGGAATAGTAATTATGCTATAAGAAATTTAGATGGCGTTTGTTAATAGGATTGACTTGGATACAATAATTCATTATCTTAAACATATTTTGAAGGAAAAATTGATGACAATGCCAATATTTTGTCTAAGTTAAAGATACTCAAGAAGAAAAAGTTATTCTTTAATATAATTCTACTATTCTTGTGGGAAATAGTAGGAATAATTTTTTACCTTCAACTTAGACATATGGAAGTTGTTTCTTTGGAAAATTCCTTTAATATAGTAGTAATCATATCCAAGCTAATTCTCTCTAACAACCACTACCTTAGTGTTAGCTCAAAAGCAAATGAAAATGTGATAAGTTATTTTGTAGCATCGTTCATTTATGTTATGAGCAATATTAGGGAATATGACACATAATTAACCACGAAATGAAGAATTAGAACACACACTCTTGAGTATATAAATACTACTCTTAACTACTTGAGTTATAAGCCATTATTTGTCTTCTATTTTTTTTAGGAAAAAAAAATCAATTCACTAATGGAGAAACCTAATTTTATATGGGATTAGTTAAGCATAACAGTGGTTTGACTTCCTTGTGTTCCCATGGATACAAGTTGACGATGCATGTGTGGGTGTATGTGATGAAATGACAATCAATTTAGGTCAATGCACGTATAGTTAAATCGAGATCTGATCAGTCCACCAAATTAATTGAAATTATTTGAACTCTTCATGTATCAGTGATTTTATGCTAGTAGTGCATGCACTTATGGACTAATAACAAATTAAGAGTTCATATTGATGATTAATTTTTTTATTAGTACTCAGTATAAGGCCGCGTTCACTAATCATCAGGAGTCTTAGTAGCGAGTACGAATAATTTTGCCGTGGCTTAGACCACATGCCAATATATGAGTACCGATCTCTACCATACGGGTACAGCATTGCCTTGGCCCCACAAATCAAAACACTCCACTGTTGTTAGGTAAAATATATCTAAGAATGGCATGGATCTTAGACTAATCAACGGTTAATAGTTACTCATACATATGTAGAAATTTGTTAGGAAACTCTCGCTTTAAATGCATTTTTTTCCAAATTCTTCTCAATATAAGACATTTGTTCTTTTAATTAAGCTTCGAGAAGCTCTCACTTCTACTCAAATTATTAATGGTGTAGAATTACTAGTTAGAACTTAGGTTTTAGGGATTAATCCTTCAAATTTTAAATTTCATGCCAAATTTTGGTGTACCTAATTAGAAGCAAATTAAAGTTTAAGCTCTAAGAGTAAACTTTTATACCTTAACTAAACAATCAACTATTTTTTGAGGAACTAGGACTCGAGAAATACAATAAAACTGATTTCACAAAACCAAGCTACTAGCCAACCCTTGGCATAATTCAAAGGAGCAGACTTGTCCTCAAACCAAATCTGATTACGGAAAAACCAATACAAAAGTACAAACTACAATGACCCAAAGTTTCTTAGTAGAACTTGAAAAGGCCACAAGAAAATTTTTGGAAAAAAATTGTAACACTGAAAGATAGACATGATAAATTGTAAAGGATCTGCTTGAGAAAGCATGAGACATTTCCAAATCGAGAGTTAACATTTTACTTTATCAGCAATATTGTTCTGAAACTTTTCAAATTTCACCATAGAGTGAAAAAAACTTTGTATTTCTATTCCCAAAAGATAACGACGAATCCGAAATTTGTCTCACAGACTTGTCAATGGGCTATTGATTCTTTTGCAAACCTTTCATCAGAGAGACCGAGAGAAGCAATTTCCTCATGTACCGCATCGAGTTCACACAAAGAACTATTCACAACAAAATTTACAACACTAAATGATCAACTATGTTAACAAATAAAATTGAGGTTATACGATAGTTTTATCTTATAAATACAAAAATGGGCTCAACCAAATTGGTTAGAGTAATGTGCCCTCCCATCTACACCTAAGTTAAATCCTTCTCCCCATATTTAAGAGAAATTCAGTGTAAAATATTATATTGTTTGTAAAAAAGAAAACTCTTATATTAAATATAAAAAAAAACTCACCTAATTACATGCAATAGATTATCAATCAAACAACATATAGATTTATGTCGAACATAAAACTCATCACATAACTTTTTCTTGTTCGTAAACTCAAGTCTAAACAAAAATGGCCCCTATTGTAAACCTTGACATGGAATTTTTTCGCAGAATATATAGAGTACTTTTCACTTCTTACAGAGGGATCAGCGAGTGGTTTTATTACGACAGTTCATCTTTTTGGAAGTTGAAAAGACTCACAAAAATATTTCAACCTCCCCGACAACCATTGAGTGATTCACTAGCGCCAAAAATCAAATTCAGGGCCTACCGTGTGAAACAAAGGTTTGGAATTCGTCTTTAACCTAAAGCTCTATAAAGGCATTATTTGGAATTACTTGACCAATCAATTGTGGGGTTCGGTGTTTCTCGTAGCTAAAAATCAACCAATCACGTAAGAAAATTGGCAATCTTCTAGGCTTCTAGTACTCTGTCTTAAATTTTACATGTTTTTTCTCACTTTCCCATTTATTAAATTTCTAATATGAATTCATTTAACCTGGATTCTCAACAACCATATTTATGGTCCTGTCCAGTACATTGCAACTGTTGGGTCAAGATTCAATAACTTGAATTTCTTCTTCTTCTTTTTGTTTTTTTTTGTTTTCTCTTAAGATAAAATATAATCCACTAGTAAACAGGTATTTGACTTGAGAATATACGTAGAATTTGATAATTCTCACATAACATATTCTGGTTTGATGGCCCTTTGGGTTACCTGCCTCAGTCGATCGTGCAAATATTGTAATTAATTAATACTAAAGTCAGAGACACTTAAAAAAAAAAAACTTCGTCAAAGAAACTAACGTGTTTTTATTTATAATTTTGACCTTAAACCACTTGCTAATTAAACTTCCAGGATCCCTTCCTCGGTTTAATTTTCAAAACAAGGGACCTTTGGTCTTTGTTAACAATTTCCAGATATTCAAGTCCAAGAACGTGCATAACACACGAGGAGTAGGATCACCAGAGGATGTCTTGGGTCAGCTACTACAATGTTCAAAATGTATTATTTGTCAGTTTGTTCCTTTTGCCAAGAAAATGAAGAAACGAGAAATTGTTTTTTATTGGACAAACAATAGTGGGTCAAATAAATGTTAAAGAGAGGGGGGCCGATAGATATCGAAACTGCATCAGAGTACGTAGACATTATTATTATTCGGCATTGCAGCAAAGTGTCATATGCAGAAGAGAGAAGTTGTTTATTAATGTCATAATCTTTACATCAAAGAACTTGTAACTCAGTTGATTAAACGTATTCACCTTTATACTTGACATTTTGAGTTCGAATCCTCATTGTCCCACTTGTATATTAAAAATTTGATCTTTGCTCATGGTTTTGGCCTTATTATAATGATTTTAGTGAAGAAAAAAAGGGATTCATTGTGTAGGCTCTAGTTGGGGATCAATGATAAGTTTTTGGGGTTTAATTGCGAACTAATCAACAAAAATTGATGTCTTACTACTTAGCACCCCTACCAAAACAAGTTAACGGCTTATAACTAAGGGATTTTTTTGCTAAAAAGTATCCAACCCTAGAACCAATCGGTAAAGGAGGGAGTGACTTACCTCTTTATAAGGTCTTGCAAGGTTTTGTAGCTTTTTAGCATGAGACAATACTTAGAATCTTTACGGCTATTAAAATCCTTTTATTTTATTTTTGTGTCTTTCCTTTAACAATTATGATAACTTTTTAACGTATGATTGCCTTGAGTTTGGTCAGTGTGGTTTATTATCAATTTCATCACCGTACTTGATTCCGTTCACAAATCAAGTCCAAATTGACAACTTTCATCTACCACTATGGGAGGCATATTAATGCATGATTTGTTTCCTATTGGCGCACATGCACTCTAATGTAAGATCAAGCTTGGACCGGTCTAGGGTTAAATTATAGCCCAACAGACCTGTGAGCCGTACGTGAGCCTTTTCTGTAAATTGAACTCTCAACCAACGTTATGATCACAATTAATTAGGAGGACATCAGTTTATTGTATTACATAGCTGCATTACAATGATCAATTATTAAGCTTGAGTCGAGAAACCTTATGAATCACATCATCACTAAGCAGCTTGACCTCGTCAAGTTTCCGGCTCAGCATCGTCACAATTGTCCGATCGACATCTCTCAGCGCAGCTTGGCACATATTATCGAACCTTCCAAAGTGATTCACCATATTCTTCAAAGAATTAGCATCTGTTGTGATGGATGTGTGTTTATTAAGATGTCGAAGCCTCTTAAGCACGCTTTGTGCATCACTTAAGTCGTTTATCAAGCCCATTACACAATCAACTAGCACTGGTGTGTCGATGGTTTGTAGAGTCTTGAGCCGGGGAATGGTGTTGACAAATTTTCGGGTGTTGGTAACTTCATTGACAGTTAATGTTATGGCGTCACGAGCTTCCAGCCTCAGTCTCTCGCTCTCGGGGTCCTTATAGTGTGAACCTACTGCACCAACTACAAAAAGGGTGCTTAGAATCAAGGTGATGAGCCAAGTTTTAGTTGCCATGGTACCGTTTCAAGTGGTGGATTAGGGTTTCTGAAGCAAGTGTTGGAATAGTGTAGTAAAACTCCCGTTTTATACTATGATATGTGCGAGGTGTTAGGTTGAATAGGTGCTTTTGGCATAGCCTAAGCTTGTTGAGTATGGGAACTAATCACATAGTTGCAATAAGTGCGTGGCCTAAATTTATGCTAACAAAAAGTAGAGGCTCATAATTTCGTGCCAAAAACAAAGTCCATTACAGTTTATCATTTAGGACTTATTTGGTTGTTAGGATAAGTAGTAGGATCATATTAGTTTAATCCAATCCAATGTTTGGTAGTTAATTGTGAAGAGGGTCGCATTAGAACCGTTAGCCATAATTCCATTAAGTTGATATCAACCCAATTTCATTGGAATATTTTAGGAAAAATTCACACATTTTTTTACTATCTTTCTACGTTAAAAAACCCTATTTTTTTTTTTTTTTTGTCGAAACTTTCTATGTTAAAAACTTACCATAGTGAGATTGTGAGGTCACTTAATAGCTAGGGTTCTCATTTGTTATTTTGTTTCAAGCCTATTTTACCCTCTATATTTTATTTTATTTTGTCCATCATCTTTCTAATTTAATGTTATTTATGTGGAACAAATTAATTTTTTTAGCTTAAAATTTTTTATATTTAAATCTTATATATGGATAATGTGGATGAGCTTAATATCGAATGTGTAGGTATATTGTCCGCAAAATACTTTGTTTTTTTTGGTGGTAATGTGGATGACTTTGATACCAAATCTATTGGTAATGTCGATATATAGGTTTTGAAACCTATCGTGGAGGTGATGTAGATAAGATTTGCTCACCTCCGTAAGGTTTCAATTGACCATGTGTTAATGATTTTTAGGTTTTGTTTTGTTTAAGAGATATTTTATTCTACCTCAACAATAGGTTTATGACCGATAAATTGTTTCTTATGTATTCAAGTATTTATGGCCGCAATTGCAACCTTTCAACATTAAACCCTAACAAAGTAAATGCAACGGACATTATTAGTTACAAAAATATTTAATTTGGGTTTTCTCTAAAATACGGGCTGTTGACTGGGTCTACATCAAAAGACTCCTTTTATTATGTAGGTATGTTTACTTGCTGAGAATATAAATTGAGATAACTCATTTGTAATCAAATATCTTAAAATTAAAATCATATCAAGTAGAAAAACTAGTTAATCTTATTCTTTTTCCTTCATCTATTTCTATGTTCTCTTATTCCTTCATTCTCCAATTTTTATTAAGCAAACATAATTTTTTTAACGGTAAGGCTTCGTATGTTGAACACTTGAAGGGTATTGACAGCTTGTTAGAAAAAGTACGTTAATTAAATTGTAGAACTGACTATAATACTTAATGCATGCAAAAATAGAACTCAGAAGTAAACTTTATCACAATAATTCAAGGTTTGCATATTCTCCAAATTACTATCTGAAAATCTTTGCAGCAGTGCAAAAATAACACTGATCCACAAAGAAATGCAGAAGTACTGCAAGCCTATAAACATTCAAATACTTACAAATTAAACACTTTACAAATTAAGAATCCTCACTTGCCAATATCATAATTAATTTCGGTTAA
The DNA here is from genome assembly GCF_041283825.1 of Pyrus communis. Taxonomy (NCBI): domain Eukaryota; kingdom Viridiplantae; phylum Streptophyta; class Magnoliopsida; order Rosales; family Rosaceae; genus Pyrus; species Pyrus communis. The sequence goes on along the minus strand of NC_142579.1, from coordinate 40,396,843 downwards.
AAAAAAGGTAATTTGAAAAACAAAAACAAAAGCAAATTAAAAGAAAAGGGAAACTTATGAGAGTCACTCCAGCATTTTCACCAGATAAATACATTAATACAACCCTAGGCCTCCTCTCTTTAGCATGCATCTCCAAGTTTAGCTTAGAGATTCACAGGGTATTTTTCAATGCAGTCAAGCCATGGATTCCTCGAGGACTTCCTAACGTGGCGCATCGACCGCCAAACGATGCTGTTGCATTTGAATCCAGAACCAAATGACAACTGCCAAACCCTATCTCCTCTCTTCACCTTCTCTTTTGCTTCCAAATAAGCCAACTCATACCATATGCTGCTGCTCGACGTGTTTCCAAAGCGGTGTAGCGTCATCCTAGAGGCCTCCATGTTTTCCTCACTCAGCTCGAGGTTCCTCTGCAGCTCGTCGAGCACAGTCTTGCTCGCTGCATGCACACAAAAGCGCTCGAAAGCCAGCTTGAAGTCCGGAATGTAGGGTCTCTTGCGTGACGCTAAAGATAACTCCGAAGTGCCTCCCCTGGAAAACAGGTGCCTTGAAACTAATGTGGCAAAGAAGAGGAGCTGCTCAGAGAAAGGCAGCACTAACGGCCCCAATGTGGTGATGTTGGTTTTCAAGGCATCACCACCAATTTCAATTAGGTCTTTGCTGATCTTCAGCCCCTTCAATCTTTGTTCATCTTCCTCTTGGTACACGCACCTGTTGCATCACATGTTGTGGTTAGGTCAAAACCTAAAAAGGTTAATTCACACTTCACCTATCTAATCAAATAAATTAAGGTGTATATACGTAATTTTTATTGGGGAATACCAATTTAATTATATGTTTTTAACATAGTCGAAATCAGCCAATACAATATTTACCAAATGTTGATCAAATCTTTATAATATATGAATATTATAAATTGGTACCCGATACCATACATTTCTTTCTTAGTACGTCCAAAAGCGGATTCCTCTCCTTTTGTAATGTCATCTAATTCTTACCCAAAAATGATTAATATATTGAACCAAAATATTATCTGTCATGATTAATATATTGAACCAAAATATTATCTGTCACGGGCCAAGTTCAAGTTCAACCACACCTGTTAATAGTGCATGGACCACTTTTGTGACATGCAGATCCAAATCTCTAAACCTCTATCATTTTTTAGGACGAAAGATTAATTAGTTTATGGGACTTGGGTCTCAAATTTCAAAGCTTCTATTAAAATGTATTATGACTTGTGATGCAAGTGTAAAAACAAATTAATCAGAGCAAGACAAATAAATTTGATAAACCTGAAACTCCGATCATCAGCGCCTTTATGTGTCCGAACAATGTGTTCCAGCCGGTACTTGGCACGGTGATAATCGCGGCGGCGATTGGACAGCAACACAGCGGAGCATCCCATTCTAAAAAAGCAATTCGGAATGAGCATGGACCTGTCATTACCAGGGTACCAATTATACCCCACACTCTCAGTACTCACCACAACAGCATAATTATTAGGGTTGGCTTGAAGCATGTCTCTAGCCAGATCAACGGCTATGATTCCGGCACTGCACCCCATTCCACCCAAATTGTAGCTCAAAATGTTGCCTCTCATTTTGTAGTGATTTATGATCATTGCAGACAATGAGGGTGTGGGATTGAAGATGCTACAATTTACTACTAGGACTCCTACGTCCTTCGGACGGACCCTAGTCTTTTCAAAGAGCTCGTCGAGTGCCCCAAACATGACCATTGAGGCCTCAGCTCGGCCTTCTTTCATGGTTGCCGTGTTTTCAGTCGACATGATAACGGATTTTGGGATGCAGGTCTCGTCTCCTAAGCCTGATGAATTTAGAATTCTCTTTTGGAATTCTAGGCTCGCCTCGTCGAATTTGCCCGATTTTCTTGCTACCTCTATGAATTGTTCCTTAGAGACCTAATTAAGAATATCACAAAGTAACATGTACTCACAAATTACTTTCATTTGCAGCAATAAATAAATTGCGCGCATCCCCCTTAATTGCAATTCAATCATTTAATTTGAGATTACCCAATTTACAAATGACCAAGGACATAAAAAAAACACCATATATCCCATGTATTTCTTTTGAAATATATAGCTACCAGCTAGAGAACACAATAGATTCATCTCAACTACAATTACAAAACACATTTTTTTTTTAAATTTATTAAGGAAAAAAATAAGCTAATTATGGAAATAAAAGTTAAATATTCTGACAGGTGTAGTGAAATTTAGTATTTGCTTTAATTATTAGAGATTTAAAGTTCAAGTCTCGTGAATATGTCAAATGAAGAAAAATCAAATCCAAAAATGTTTTCCCATATCAAAAAACAAGTTAAACCAAAAAACATAAGATCAACAAAAAAAAAAAAAACACAAATACAAGAATGTTTTAATTAATGATTACAACTTGTCACCATACATAATCAACAAAACCATGAAAGATTAGATGTTGAAATTAAGTCGTCAAAGTCATATATTATATACACATACATGGAAAACCAATGCAAATAAGTCATTGAAAAAGTTACCAATTAATCCATTAATTAAATAAAAACCTACCTTAAGATCGTCATTAGGCCGAAAACAAGCGAAATCAACGAGGTAGATGGATCGAGGGCGTGACATGAAGTAAACAGACAAAGTGAACACAAAAACACCAAAGAACCCTAGCACGGTTGCTAGGTCATAACGTGCATCATCCCAAAGCTTCTTCCACAGCTCCTCCCTACTCAAACTTCCCACCTCAGCACTAAAAACCAGCACAAGCACAGGGATGGTGGCCAAGTATATGGCATGGTTGATGAGGTGGTGGTACCCCAACTTCACATATTTTAGGTTTACGGAATGTAAAAAGTCCGGCAGCCGCCTGCGCACTCTAACGGAGAACGTGAGGGAGCCAGCATTGGGGCCGGACGACTCAACCCCACAGTTGACGATCTCGGTGGACAGGAGATCTTGCTCACTGGCCATGGTGGGTGGGATTGGCATGGACTGGATTGGATTGGATTGTGAGAGAGATGAAAGGAGTGTTAATATATATATGAGCATCAAAAGTGGTGGGTGGAAAATAGTTAATGCAAACACCAACTAGAACCAACTCGAACAACCATTAGTTGAGAGCTTTTAAGAGTTTTGAATTCCTTTTTCTTTTTTTCTTTTTTTTCTTTTTTACAATAATGGAATGGAATTTTTGGGGTGTGCAATTCCAAGTCTTCTTCTTCTTGGTTTTCTCTATTTTGTAAAAAAATTTGATAAACTCTCTTTTTTTTTTTTTTTGGTGAACATGGAAAATTAATTGGTTCTGGTTATGGATGATGCGAGTGATAGTGTCACACACTTTGTTCTGTTTCTTGTGAATATGAATGAGTCCAAAGCAAAGGAAACTTAAAGAAGGTAGTTGAGGGAAGGGGGCGTTTGCCCTTCAAGGCCATTAGCTGGCTTCACCAAAGGAGATGCTTTTAAGTGTACCGGTAATCAGGCCGTGTTCTTGGTACATCGGAAAATCTTTTCAAAGAAAAGGCTTGTTATTTTATTCATCTACCATGGTCATCACCATTTAATTATATTTATTTGTGGTACAAGAAGTTAATGGAATGCTTAATTAGTGAAGTCCTCTTTACAACTGTTAATATCGATGGGAAAAATCACAGAAAATGACTCTTCATGTATCACTTGTTAATGTCGAGACTCGAGTGTAATATTAATAATAGTCAGATGCAATAACAGTTTAGTATGGAGAATTGCATCTTCAAAATGTAGTTTTAAGAGGCTTATTCGTGAAGAATTCAATTACTAGACTCGACAAAAAAAAAAGAAGAAGAGGAATATGGATTAAGTTTGCTGAAGATGCTCATTCGGTTGGATAACTCACTTGTTCTTCCTTCAAATGGGGCAACGATATTAATGTGTTGATCAAAATTCTTTGGTGCTGCGTCTCAATCTGTATTTAATATTGGTAGTCAATGAGGAAAGTCGGCAGGTCATTTCATACATTAGCAAAGTTCTACCTTAAAAACACTTTGAGTGATATCATCACGTTATTATTTGGTGTTATTAAGTTACGTGTTGCAATATAAATTGACAGAGAATTTATTTGAAAGTGATTGTCTCATTATTATGTGATATTAATAATTTATTCATGTTATTACAGGTGAATCTATTTATTAACACTATATTCTAAGTCCAAAACATATTAAACATGTCATCCATCCATGTTGTAACATTTAGATTAATAACTTGACGTGGAGGTGTGATTTCACATCAAACAATTTCTCATATTTTACGTAGTATTAATATATAAACCACATTATAATACAAGTTGACCGTAATACCACGACTATGTAATTGGGGGATAATCACAACGAAGACTCCGAATTATGACTTGTCTTGAATGCTAGAACTAACACTAACTGTTGGAAGTTTCCCTACCGTCAACCTCTATTACGTATGGGACCTTTGCACAACCAGAAGTTCCATTATTACAACCCTAATACAAATCACGTTATCCATTATTATTGAGGGTAAAATTACAAAAGTTGTAAAGTTAGTAAAATAAATAAAAATTTAAGATGACAACAGAGAAACCATGGCCTTGGCAGAATCTGGTCCGTGATTATTCACACTAGGTATTATTTCCACTGGAGAAACAAGCTTCACAAACTCTCTGAGTTCTGTAAAGCTGGAATGCTCGCTGTATGGCACCTCATACCTGCAGTGCAAGAGGAGAAAGCGGGAGTGCGAGAATCACTACTCTATAATGTTTGATATGGTCAAAAGTTTCATCTAAGGCAATTTAGTATTGTAGCAGAGGAGGAAATGTCACCTTATAACGGTACCCTGCTGTGATCTTCTTCCCGGGGACTTCTTCTTTCCTTTACCAAAAGTCCAACCAGTTGGAGAGAAAGCAACGATAAGGCTGAATCGACTCTGAGAGTTAAAGAACAAAGGAATTAGTTAAGCACTTCGAAACTTCAGTCTTGCCCTTGGCCTAATATGAAGTGGAATTCGAGTCCATGGAAAGGGTAGCTTAATCGAGAAATGTAAGTTCATGATACGATGCTACTTCGCAAATCTCAGAGAGTCAGAAATTTCATTATATATCTACATGAGTTACATTATTCTTTGAAAACACATTTCTCTGGATATGTCTACATACCAAGGTAACATAATAAGGAAAAGGGTAAATCCCTCACCGAGTATTGATTGGAAATATGCTTCAGTCGCTTGAAGCTTGCAAGTGTCCACATAGGGACCACATGGATATGGCTTTCCTGTTCGTTTAATGTAAACCACTGCATATCTTCTTCAGGAAAATCCAAGCATTTTAAAGTATGCAGCTTTCCTGCATTAACATAAATCTTTTTCCGGAGCACACGAGCAACCTCCAAAAAAAGTCGTTCCTTTCCTGTTGCAAAATGGAGATAAAACACATGGATGGGAAGAGAGAAATAAATGAGCTGGGGGTTAAAGAGATAACAGAAAGGAAATGCAATGACCACTTTATGGAGTAATCCAATGATATAGAGCAACACATTGGAATGGATATGTAAAAGCAAAAGGGAGATAGAAACGAGATAAGCAGTGAACTCTACCAATAGTGTAGCTGCCGATCAGAAATAGAGTTTTAGGGTTGAAAGTTTCAGCTTGAATGGCATCAATGACGAACTGTATTACAGCCTCCTGCTTTGGAAAATCATACTGCAAAACATAATGAAATGAGAGTAAACGTTCCTTCGCTTCTAAATTTGTATTATGCAGTATATACTTTCCAACAACAAAATGATGAGCAATCTATTTTCTAAGGGGATAAAGGAAAGACATGAACTTCATAACATATGCCGTATTCTATGTGTCAGGCTCACCTGTGGATTACAATAAGTGGTATCAAGGATGAGAGTATGGATAGAACATGTTTGCAAAAAAGACATGCTTGCTGCGCTGTCGCTATAGCGAAAGTCCCCTGTATGCAGAACAGCCTAGATACGCATGGAATCGGGACCGTTATCCAACAAACATAGAAAAGAAAACAAGAATACTATGGAGTGAGGTTAGAAGGTAAGTTTGGACCGCACCTTACCGTCGGGTGGTTCGAAAAGTATAATTATCGAACCAGGACAGTGGTTTGCATCCAAGCAGGTCACATTAATACCAGAAATATTCATCTTTTGGTTGACGGGTACAACCTGTATACTGTCCCATGGAATGCCAATCTTCATATTTACAAGCTTAGCTGTGATGGAGGAGCAATAAATCTTTCCGTGACAGAAGGACTTCGTTAGACCTTGATAATCTGCAGTAACAAATGCAATCATATCAAATCAGATAACTTTGACCCAAAAATGTCTGCAAATAACTAGCCCTATGTAGTAGCTGCCATCATTCCAAATGGGGTACATTTCCGGACTAACATCATTCCAAATGAGGTACGTTTCCGGACTAACAAGCAAGATTAAATACAAGTTTTAAATGGAAAAAGAAAAAGCATTCTTACGATCCATATGAAAGTGAGTTAGAAACCAATGCGAACAATCCCGTCTAAGATATTTGAAAGCGTCCTGCAAATGGGAACAAATGAACTTGTCAGAAAATCAGCCTCAGGCTTATAAATGAAGAGGATGAAAACACCATAACTTATCCTAAAGCTGAAGAGCAATACATACTAAAAAGTGTAGTACACAGTGACATTCACAATCGCTTGCAAGGTCACTTACCACTCGAAATGGTGTTCCTGGTATGCAACACCACGAGGGAATATCCCTGAGTTTCCGATTTGTGGCATTATTGTTTTCCACACCACGTTTCTGACCAGAACGTGGCACCCGTTTTTCGACCCTTCGCTGTTCTCTAGAGGTGGTGGAAACTTGCTTCCTAGCAGCTCCAAATCCCTGGAAGTAATCTGTGATCAATTTGTTTGCAGCTGTTTTACTAACATCATTAACTGGTGCTTCTGAAGTATCATTGGGCATATCGACTCCATTGGCTCTCCTTTTTCTTGGTTGTGCTTCAGTTGAACTACTAGTAGTAGTAGTGGCACCTTCTCTAAGTTGAGCAAGGGCATGCACAATCTTCTTCCGCGGACCAAGTGCAGTAATGCCTATGCTAAACAAATCCTTCACAGCAAATAAAAACCAACAAGAAAGAGTAATTCAATCAAAATCCAAATCAAGTCACCAAAAGGGTGAGTTAATAGGCAGACATATCCTACGTTCTATACCTCTTCTGTGAGCCATTGTAGAGTGTCCCAATCAATCTCTTCTTGAACAAAAACATCCTTGTACTTCTCTAATCCCAGGCTGCGCAGCCACTCAAGAACTTGCCCGGAATTTTGATGCCCCCTTTCCTCATCAGGAAACGGAGCCTGCTCCAAGAAAAACACCCCACACTACCACAATCAGCATTCTCAATCAATAGCCAAAATCTTCAAAAAGATTAATACTTTATACTTACGTCTTGAGCTTGAACTTCCTCTTCGTCAAGACACTCATTGCTATGGACCTGCCTCTCTTCGTCGCTCAAATCCGAAATGTCAGCCCCACACAGAGGACACAGCACCAAACCCCCATTTTCGTCCTCCACAATTCCAAACCCTTCCTCCATTCCATTGACGCCAACACTCTCTCCTCCTGCTCGATTGCACAGCTTCAGCAGCACATCGAGCTCCTCAAAATCCTGGCTTTCGCCATCACCCGAACCGAAATCCCAATCGGGTCGAGGCTTGATTAACCTAGATTCGATTGAATTGCACAGATATCCCCCTTTTGATTTCAACCCCTTTTCGTTTTCCTTTTCCTCGTCAACGCACGCAGAAGAAGAAGCGAGACCGCCACCGTCGAGTGTCCCGCAATCGAAGCTTGTGGGTATCGAATCCAAGCTGCAGTCCTCGAAAATCGAGGATTTGAAACCCTGGGTCTGCTCCAAAGTCGAGTCTTTGCTGCCGAAACAATTGGGGGGAATGTTCTCCTTGCCGCGATAGATGGGTTTGGAGCGCTTCTGCTTTTTGGAAGGCTTGGGAGCTGTGGCTGTTTGGGTGAGTGGGATCTGAAAGTCGTCGTCGTCAGCGGCGGCGGCGATCATTGAGTTGAATCTGGTGGAAGAGAAAGGCTGCGACTTTGAGGACATGTTTTGCTCCTCTTCTCCGTTGAGTATTCTGTGCCGATCACTGCTCTCACTCCGTCGAGAGAATGAGTGGTTCTCTGTAATCTGCCAGTGAATGTAATGTGGAAGCAGAAAAGCTGAAGAGGAATTACTTTTGGGGGGAGCAATTTGAAATTTGTTTGGAGCAACGGAAATGGGAGGGAAAAGCAAGCAAATTTGGGTCAAAAGCTATTATTGGGCCCAGCAGAAAAGCCCAAATTAATTTTTTAGCTAAGCCCAAACCAAAGCCCAAGCTTCTGTTGGGCAGATTGGCGGGTGTAACCGTCAGCTAGATTCCTCTGGTTTTCCATCTCACTCCCACCGTAAATTTCTGTCCACCTTCTTTGCTGACTATCTCACACAGTGACACTTCCACTCTCCCATCCTCGTTGCCTTCACCTCCACCGATCGCCGCCATCTTCCTGCCATGTCAGGCGACGAAAAATGGTGCGTGGTCACCGGAGGCCGAGGCTTCGCGGCGCGCCACTTGGTCCAGATGCTGATCCGATACGATGTGTTCCGGGTCAGAATCGCCGACCTCGGCTCCACCGTTGATCTAGAAGCTTCCGAAGAAAACGGCATTCTAGCCGAAGCCCTGAGCACCGGTCGCGCCCAGTACGTGTCCCTCGACCTCCGCAGCAAGAGCCAAGTTCTTCAAGGTCAGCTTTGTTTCTCTCTCAGTCTTGAGTTTGCATCAATGGCGGCTGATTTGGTGTGCGTGATTTGATTTTCTGCGTTATGCATTCAATCTTGTAGCGTTACAAGGCGCGGAGGTTGTGTTCCACATGGCGGCTGCAAATTCGTCCATCAACAATTACAAGCTCCACCACTCGGTCAATGTAGAAGGTATACAATCCGAATTGTGCTTTTTTTGCTTCTTGTTTTTGATAAGTTCAGTTTTTAGTTTAGTAAATAATTTCGTAGTTCGGGTTTAATCAATGGATATGATTGATGCTTGATCCTTGGGGTTCTTTTGGGGTTTTATGCAAAGTTTTATTTTTTTTCTTTTGAAACTATGCTTTGATTTTGTTCAGGAACTCAGAATGTGATTGATGCTTGTACTGAGTTCAAAGTAAAGAGACTAATCTATACTAGCTCCCCGAGTGTTGTTTTCGATGGGATTCATGGGATTATTGACGGGGATGAGTCTTTGCCATATCCACCTAAGGTACTAGTATTTCCTAATGTATTTACAGTGATGCAAGAATGTGTGTGGATGCAATTTTAATTACGGAATTGTTGCACGTTGTAACTTATTTCAGCACAATGATTTCTATTCTGCAACGAAAGCCCAAGGAGAAGAATTGGTCATCAAGGCAAATGGTGTTAAGGGGCTTCTCACCTGTTGCATTCGCCCTAGCAGCATCTTTGGACCTGGTGATAGGTTGCTGGTTCCGTCATTGGTTGTTGCCGCCAGGGCAGGGGTATCCAAGGTAAGGAAGTTGGTGGTCCCAGTTACTTTAGTCTTGCATCTCCCTTACGCCATTATCAGCTAAGTCCTTTCACGATATATGATGCTCATTGTTTTCTCCTCTTTTTTTCAATTGAACAGTTCATCATTGGTGATGGCAGCAACATTTATGATTTCACATATGTTGAAAATGTGGCGCACGCGCATATATGTGCAGAGCGAGCTCTTGCATCAGAAGGGACAGTTGCAGATAAAGCTGCAGGGCAGGTACCAATATATTATTAAGTTTTTTGACACCTGAGATAAATACAAGATAGGGTGGGTGGTGTTAAGTATAAATGTATAATAGATGATGAAATAAAGAGAGGATTGAATTATTCAACCGCCATGATTTATTTAGTACCACAAGAAAGATTTATTGGATACTGGTTTGATACATGTTCTGAAGTTCACGGGAGATGTAAGCTTTCTGGGGAAATAAACTTTCAAAGTTGCATTGAATAATCTGACAGTACATGTAATATAAACTGATGTTAAGAGAAGAAAAACAAATATAAAAGCATCTTTTCTACTGAGTCATTCCTTCACGTTTTGATACCTTAGATTTGCTCTAAAACATGGGATAGTCATGCTTTTGAAACTTACTTTGCATGTCTGATTGATGTCAAGCTAAACTATATGGAGACAGATTGTGGCATTTCTAGCTAAAAGCCTAAAATAGTACTGCTTTTGCAGGCATATTTTATAACCAATATGGAACCTATCAAGTTTTGGGAGTTTGTTTCACTTATTGTAGAAGGTCTTGGCTATGAAAGGTAATTCCTTTTCGTAATCCTTTCATTTTAAGGAGACCTTAAATGTAATCACTGTACTCCTCAATGCCTAATATAGTGATTGTTCAATGTCCATTCTCTTTTGTTTTCCCTGAATGAATGTCGTTTGCAGGCCAAGAATAAAAATCCCTGCCTTTGTTGTGATGCCAATTGCACATATGGTGGAGTTGACATATAAGCTGTTAGGCCCATATGGGATGAAGCTTCCACAGTTGACGCCTTCGAGAATTAGACTCCTCTCTTGCACCCGATCTTTTAAGTGTTCGAAAGCACAGGATCGAATCAGCTACACACCCATCGTATCACTTCAGGTTCAGTATTTTTTCATAAAAAGAGTGATAAGTCCTTTGTTTAATAACTTAATTCAAGAGAGTTGCACTTAGCACTCCAGTTGGCAGAGCATACAACATTTATATTTTTCTCTTTCACACCTTCGCGCCTTGAACATTTGAACCTGTGATTAGGATGTTGTTTGTGCTATATACAAATACAGAATGTGTAGTTAAACTTATATCTCTTATTGGTGAGCACTTAGGAATTAAAAAGGTCTAAGCACTCTTATCGTGTCATTGTACATTTTGTGTTCAAATTCTAGATAAGGTGCTTTCTTGTGACACAGTGCTATTTACTTTCTTCAGGATGGTCTGAAGAGGACAATTGATGCATACCCACATTTGAGGGCTGAACATCGACCGAAAAGAGGACCATCTAAAGCGTCAATATATCTTGGAAGTGGAAGGGGTACGAATCCTCAGTTTCTACTCATCTTACTTTGATGTTTCTTATATGTTAACTAAAATCAGGCATAATGACATCCTTATGATTGACTCAGTATGTGCGAAATAACAGTATATGTGCACTTATGTATTGCACTTGTGGTTTTGACAGTAGCTGACACATTACTCTGGAAGGATAAAAAACAGACGTTGAAGGCGTTAATTGTTTTGATTGCAATCTACTACAACTTCATTGTACCTGAATCTACAATTATTACTATGCTTTCAAAGGTTCTCCTGGTAGCTTCAGTATTTGTGTTCACTCATGCTGGTTTACCTGAAAAGATGTATGGCCTATGCCCTTCTTGTATTCATATTCATTAGCTTCTCTGTTTGAAAACTGCTGTTTTCCTCAGCTTTCATTATTAAGTGAAACTGACTACTAACTACAAACAAAATTTCACTGCTCCAGATTAGGATACAAAATTGAGAAGCTTCAGTCATCACATTTCCGTTTATCAGAAGAGACGTCGCAACAAATTGCCAAGTCTCTGGCTTCATCATGGAATGCATCTGTTAAAACTTTGAAATCTCTTGCCAAGGGATATGACGGGATATTGTTCCTTAAGGTATTTCTGCGCCGTTCCCATCTTCTTTTGTGCTTCCAGCTGTATATTATTTTCACGGAAGAGGTGCAGAATGCACATGCTAGTAAGTTATAGAGTTGCATCTCGCTTCCTTTGACGTTTACTTTATATTTACTGGTGATGTTGTAGGTTGTTCTCACCCTATTGGTTCTTAGCTTCCTTGGAGCGTTTTCACTTCAGAACTTATATGTTATAGGTATCTCTCCTCCATTTCACTCACTCACAGAATTCAAGGCATCGGGAGTTCATTTGAACTTTGAATAATATTAAGGTCTGACATTCTGAAAGTCTGTCCAATTTTATATAGAAAATCATTAAAATTCATGCACAAAATGGTAGGAACTTCGGGAGTCTGAAAAATTGGTTTGGGTAATTAATGAACAAACCAATGTTTAGGACATTTAATTTATAGTATTTAAATTTCTTCCAATTTCCTGTTTTTGGAAGAAACTGTTGGTACTAGTCTCAGCCTCTCAGCTTGATATGGTGTAAATTTTAAAGAACCCATCATTTTATATTCTTACACCCTATATTTCAGCCGCGTACGGACTTGATTGGATTGGTGACGGAGTACTCTTGTATTCCATTGGACCGGCATTACTCATTCTTTTAGTAATTGCATCAATAAGGTCGATTTTGCCCCACCTTGACCCTTAGTTTCTTTGTTCTCTTATTGTTCCAGGAGTTCCCGCTGCCTTCATAGTTTTCTACGTGTACGAGAAGGAGGAGCAAAAAATTGATGACATGGTCCTAGAAGCTCTCTCTCGTGGACGCAAATTGAAATCTGATGTCAAAAAGTTCTGTACATCCAAGAAGATTGAGTGACCGACTGCTGATAGCTACCTGCCACTGCTTGCCTGAGAATTGATATAGAATTGCGGTGTTTGATACGATTGTTGTGCCCTATATTCTCTTCTTTTTCTTCAACCGGAACATCCCTAAAAATATAAGAAACGAAGAAAGGTCCCATTTGATTTATTTTTTGTAACTAGATTGTATGATTTTGTATATTGCTCTAGTTTCTCGCTATTTTTGACTAATTTTTAAACTTTTAACTCTACCCAACGTTATATTTAGTTTCTTGTTCATTGTTCTCTTATTTATTTGGTTGCATGTTACATCTCTAAACTTAATTTCATATTAGAGTTTAGTTAATAAAAAATTAAAGTGACAGCTTTTTGGTGACCCAAAGCCAAAGGTGTCATTTAATTCATGGGAAATGATTGACGTCAGAAACGACAGCTATTGACTTTTCAATAAAATGTCCACATTGTGTTTTTTCAATTGTGGTACCATTTGGCCATTGCGATGCATTGTGCTTAAGTTTTTATATACAATTTTGTGATATCCCCCACCAAGTTCCAATGTCGAAATTTAGGTAAGGGATTAAAACTCAGCTGCGAGGAGACTGATATATTATCTAAATGTTTAGTGTCAAAAACAAGTTATTTAGGTAAAAGATTCAAACTCAGGTGCAAATAGGCAAGTATATTGTTTTGATTAAGTGACTTAACTTATATATTTGCATATCAAGAAAGTTAAACACTAACATGGTATGAAAATTGTTATTAACGCTTGGTAATCGTCCTGCCCTTTGCAACCATCTTGCCCTTTTTTCTAATAAACAAAGGTAAAGAGATGGAGGAGTTTGTACGATAACTATTTTGAAGTGCTAATAATTAGAGACTAATTTTGTATAGAGACACAAGACTTGATGATCATATATTGTCTTAATTGGCTTGATCTTGCTATCAACATGTGTTACTGGTCTCGTCACAATTAAGAGGGTCATTGTACCGTTGGACTACTTGCTTTGGTTAATTGATTGAGACTACGACATTATTAAAGCCTAGTGCAAATTAAAATGAGTATCGATCCATCGGGTGTCCCCATGAATAATAAACAACATTTACATTTAAGAAAAAAAATTGGTGCATCTTGTTACAAGAGAATTTATCTTTTCTTTGATATTTACTATGTAGAAATGACAAAAATAAAGACATTTTAAACGAATCAAACACTGTTGTGGGGATTTATTTTTCCGCATGACAAAGTGGAATTCAAAGAATTTATGTGCAAGACTAATGTGTCTTGTACATATTTGTGGCATGAAACTATCAATCAAATATTAAATTTCTCATATTATACTGCTACCGTGACATTTCAAATACAGAAAATCACTAAATTTTGCCTACTATGGGATTTCTCACTACTTATTTTGATTCCTCCTTGCTTGTGAAGCATGTTGGGAATTCTGTGGTGATTCTCTTGTTGTATGTAGATGATATAATCATCACGGGCAATGATACTGCAGCTATTACAGATGTCATCCAGTCTTTAGCTCAAGAATTTGATATTAAAGATTTGGGGCCCTTACATTATTTTTTAGGGATTCAAATCACTCACAGTGCCACTGGTCTATTTCTATCACAATCCAAATATGTTACAGATTTGCTAAACAAGACTGAAATGGCTCTCTCCAAATCATGTCATACTTCCTGTCTACCTTATAATAGGTTACTTAAGGATGATGGCAAACCCTTTCATAATCCAGCATTGTATAGACGTGTGGTGGGTGCTTTGCAATACCTTACTTTTACAAGACCTGATATTGCTTTTTCAGTACAATAGGTATGTCAATTTATGCACTGTCCCATGGAATCCCATTTTATAGTTGTGAAGAGAATTCTCAGATATTTGAAAGGCACAATGGACTATGGTATTCAATTCAGCAAATGAGGTTTAGATTTACATGCATTCAGTGATGTTGACTGGGCTGGGGATCCGAATGATAGAAGGTCTACAACAGGTTTGGTGGTTTACTTGGGTTTTAATCCTATATCTTGGACCTCCAAGAAACAAAACACAGTCTCCAAATCTTCAACTGAAGCTGAATATCAAGCTCGATCTTCCACAGTTGCAGAGGTTGACTGGATAAAGCAACTTTTGCAATTTCTCAGAGTTGATTTGCCATGTCCCACTACTTTATTTTGTGACAATCTCTCAGCCATAGCTTTAGCTTACAATTCAGTTATGCACCAAAGGACAAAGCACATTGAAGTTGATATTCACTTTGTCCAAGAAAGGGTTGCCAAGAAGTTACTCCAAGTCTATTTTGTTTCCTCGAATGAACAATTTGCTGATATCCTTACCAAGGGTTTGTCCACTCCTTTGTTTCAAACACTATTCCAATCTCAGGTTGAGCAATCCTCATCCTGCGATTGAGAGGGGATGATAACAGTGTATCAAGCTTAACAGTTTGTGATCTTGTGATTGTAATTGTGACAAGTGTAAGCATCTTGTAATCTTTGTAATAGCTTAAGGAGTAAGCAACCTTGTTAGGTATATATACCTTTGATAACTGCCAATGTAATTAGTTAAGAAAAACTGTTAATGAAAAACTCTCTCTCTCTCTCTCTCTCTCTCTCTCTCTCTCTCTCACTTCGAACACTCTTTCTTCTTCTGCAAGGATACAATTCTCCACCATTGCTGTTACATTTCCAGCCTAGTGAAACAACTCACCTCTTCAAGAACCAAAGAGCCCATAATCTCTATCTCTCTCTTTCTTCGAACACTCTTTCTTCTTCTGCAAGGATACAATTCTCCACCATTGCTGTTACATTTCCAGCCTAGTGAAACAACTCACCTCTTCAAGAACCAAAGAGCCCATGAATCCCAACCAGAACATCGCACTGGACTATGATGGTATCTCAAGCCAAAACACTGCCAACAACAAAAAAAACAAGTGAGGCGGAGACTCCACACCAGCAGGCCCTACCAAGAGAGGCTTTAGAACATGGTTGAGGCTAGGAGAGAGATTGTTACTGCTCTCAAGTTTCATATAGCAGCTATGAAACAAACCAGTGAACAACAGCAATAACAAGACCAACAACCTAAGGAGCAACAAGCACTTGAGCCACAATCCCGACCTCGCTTCGAACAAGAAGCGATGATCAAATCGAGGAGAAACCCTCGAATTTACCCTTCAAGCACGTCTCCCTCGTTATCTTCTTCCCCCACTCTCTCTGCTGCCACTACGGACCCTGAAATTTTCTCAGCTGCAGGAGCCTCTTCCTCTTTCCATATTGAAGCGGAGGATGCTCCTGCGGTGGCTGATGCTGTTGACTCTGCCGGGTTATCACAATCAGTGGCGGAGATGGCATGCATGCAGCAATGGACGACGAGGAGATGGCAGAGATAAGATGGATTGGGGAGCAGCACCAGATGGAGTGGAACGACACCATGAACTTGGTCACGTCAGCATGGTGGTTTAAGTTTTTGAAGGTCGTGGAACTCGGTAGGGGCCCACAAGTGAAGGATGAGGACGATGACGATGGTTACCACCATCCGTTTGATGAAGTCGCATTATAATTAGATGAGAGAAATAAACTTAGAATTTAAGTAAAAATCAGAATTTATAAATTGACATACACCAATTCCCTTTTGGATTCAAAAACATAGAAATTTAGAATTTCCGCATGGAAAAAAACTTGGGATTTGGGACCTCCAATTCCCAAGTTTAAATTTCATGTAAATATGCGTCATTTTCCAATTTATATGATTTAGAGTTTAAAAATAACAAATTCCGTATTCTAGTCCATTGTTTTTTTAGATTTACCAAACAAGAAAATTCACAAATTCTAGAAAATAAAATCTCGTTATTTCAATTTCTGTCATTTTAAAATTCCTTAGTAATCTTAAATTTCTTCATCTAAACATAATATCATGGAATTTCCAGCCTGGTTGAATGCAAATGAGAGCTGTTTTCTGAATGATCATTTGAATGATTGCTACTCAGACGACTATTTTCAAGATCCTGCCTTGCCTTGGTAAGAACCCACATTTTTTGCAGACTCGGAAAGCTGTTTTTATCTTTTCATCTCCAATTCTTTTATTTTTTATTTTCTTCTGAATTGAAAACATTGTGAGTGAGTGATTGTATGATTAGAATCTGTTCCGTTTTGGATTTTTCTGAAATTAGTAAATTGGATTTTTTTTTTTTTGTTTTTGGGATCGAAGCTGCTGTCATTTGTAGAGCTAGCCATTAAAATACGTGGGAGCCGAAGAGAAAGTGCTGTTGCCACAGGTTTTGTTGTCTCTCATCAGCTTCGCTTTTTTCATTTTTCTAGTCGGCTTGATCAATTGAGAGGTTTTTTTCCCTTCTGACCAAAAGCTTTGCTGACAGCTGTGTGAGTTTAATTATGAAAGTACGAGGATGTTAAGGCCTTCAATTTGAGCGAGAAATTGTCGAAAATTTTCAAGTTATTTAGTACAATTGTCAAAAAGTATTAAATGAGAGGAGTTAGACTCAAATTTTGTAACTAATCATCTTGGAAATTATTTATATTTTAAGGGTACAAAATTATCAAACTTGTGAACCTTAGCCCAATGGAATTTTTATTTAAGTCTACATGCCCATGTCAGCTAGTCATAGGCTTTTTCTGGCTAAATTAGTTTGACAGGTAATGCTAGAGAAACTAAAGTTTTAGAAAATATTTATTATCACCATCATAACTATGATGTATGTTCATCATACATCATACACCTCATTAGCTAACGTGTCTTTCCAACTAACTATGATTAACTTTAATATTAAATGTTCATTTTCCAATTTGAAAAAAAAAAAACTATGGCCAAGTGAAATGACACGTGTCAGATGATGAGGTGTATGATGAGCATACACCATAGTTTATGGTGGTGAGTAAAAATGCATCCAATTTTAAACTAAACTTTGTAAACCATTTGATGTGGTTGTTGATGATTTAATTTATTACTTAAGTGTTGATTAACGTGTGCTTATTTTCTATTAGCAACACATTAGTTTGCAAATTTACTTTAAAATTTTATTGTATCTAGCATTACCTCGTTTGACTAAATTAGAGAAATTATTTTCACTTCTTTAAATAATTGGTTGTTACTTTTACTTAGTGAAATCCATATTAATGCATGGCCGTACAATTAAAAATCGCAATTTGATAAGTTTAACTAATGTTCATTTTCTTACAGCATGGACATTGGAGAAATTGAAGGTGCTGATGGGGAGTGGTTAGCCTGAGCATGACAAGGATTGATGTGTTTTTGTTAATCAAATGTTTGGCTTTTTTTTGTTTATTAATTCTTTAAATACTTTTTTTTTCTTTTTAGTTTCCTTTTCATCTTTGAGTATTAAGGCTTGCAAAAAAATATATTAGGCAGGCCATAGAGTTAAATAATGGAGTAAGAGAGGAGTATGCCTTTATCTCTTTTATCGGCTTGATATATTGGAAACTTTTACAAATCTTTCCTCAATTAAATCTTCAGTTTTTGTAAGTTTTAGGGCTATTGCATCATATGATAAGATATTTAGAAGATTTGATTTCCATGGGCTGCTCTCTGTGAACCAATGATTTATGAGATTTTTTTTTTTGTTTTTTTTTGAACAATATTAGATTTGTATATAGCAATATAATAACAAAAACTTAATTTTATTATTTTATTGAACAAACAGCTAAACACAGCTTTATTATGAATAATATGATTATGAAAAAGAAATGCTTAAACCAGCATATGGGGCGCTTAAGAGCCTAAGTCCCCGAACATACGAATAGCTACGTTAATTACTTAATAAAATTTAAAAGGGAGCTGATATTGACGCTAAACAAACTTCGCCCACTTCGTAGTGCAAATTGCATGTTTCGGTTTTAATCTTCTTCTTGGTAGTCTCGGCTGTTATAGGGGCTAAAAGCTTCTGAAAGCCAGTTACTTTTCCGCCAAGACTTCCATCCCATCTCTTCACAAATTTCGTCGCTGTGGTTGATACTGAAAGTTGAAATGCAGTGCCTCTTGTAAAATCGGGTCGTCTTCTTCATCACTTCAATCTCTCTGCCTATCTGTTCAAGCATTTTTTGGATAGTGGGAAGCTTGAATTTGTTGTCAACCAATCTGCCTAGCCATTTGCACCTCAACTCTGCTGTCTGCAGGTTAGAAACACTCTCTAGGAATCCCACAAATGCCATGTTGGGAATCAATGGATGAATCGTACCCCTGAAATAGCATGTGCAATCATTATACAATTAGTTACGTATTTTATATGTGCACACTACCACTTGTGAGTAATCAGTTAAAAATATAAGGGTACCTACAACTTTGGTTTAATCTCAAAGCAGTATTTGTTCATACTGCTTGACAGATTTGACGACATAACAATACAATCTCAATTTAAAATAAAATGGAGCGTGTCATGTTAGCAGAAAAAATATATAACATGTCAAATATTTGACGAGTAATTAGGGTTCACCTATACAAGGGCATAGTGCCAGAGGAGTCAACCATGAGGCTGCGGAAAGGCTCAGGCAATATAGATTGGAGCTTTTGCTTTCCCTCATAGCCAGTTGCAAGAAGCACAACATCAGCCTGCAATTTGGTATTGTCTTCAAATTCAATTCCTCCGCTCCAAAACCACCACTTTGATGACCTTTTGAACAATATTTTGCCCTTGTCCGCCTCGGCGAAGAAATTTTCCGGTAAAATAGCCATCTGGCATGAAGCATAGTCCTCCAAAAATGGATGATCGGGCTTTAGTCCATACTTCACAAGGGGAAGCTTCCACTCTAAGTACGATTCTATGAACTTGGAAATCATCATCCTCTGGTTAAAAAGCAAGTGGCAATATAGTTAGTAAACGAATAACTAGCAATACATATATAATTAAGAGTAGTACTAGGGTGTTAAATTAGTGTGTTCAGAAACATGGAATTTACCATAGGCGATGAAAGAAGGCAAAACAAGGCTCGGAATAAGCTCTGGTTTGGCCTTTCGTGGAGGAATTGAGAAGACCTTGTCGAAAAAAACAGGAAAAATGGAAGCCCCCAAATCCAGTAAGATGGAACTGTCCAATGTGGAGTCCTTATCACCATTGTGCATGCCTGCCCATCGGGTCCTTGAATTCACCACAATAAAAAAGAGAGCAAACCAAAATGTCATATTTCAATGATTTAGAGCATTATATTGAATAAGCTCGCTTGATTGTATGAAACTAAAATTATCAATTAGCTTTCATTTTGTAATATTTCTCTTTCAAATGTCGATAGATATCGCAAATTTGTATCACACATCCACATTAATATTGTTACAACGATTTTATTTTGTCTGAAGTGGTCATGGTGTACTATAAATTGATGCTTGTTATGGGTAAGGCTAATTAAATAGGTGCTTAAGCTACGATCGGTAAAACGGATAACGTGTGGTCAACTGAGTTTAGTACATAATCTATGTTGCTTATGTTACTTTTCACACTGACAGTTCCCACTAGGCTGACCATATCTGTCTCCTGAAGTGAAGAAATTATGGGGTCCGGCATCATTGTTAATTAGGTTTTGTAATGTTTTTGGAATTTAATAATATGATTATGATTTCGGATCAGATTTTTCTATTTTATATATACCTTGGTTTGCCTCTGCGCACTCAATTGCCACGTCAATAGCTGACTTCTTGTAGCCAATAACTGCAACCTTCTTGCCTTTGAGGAGCTCACGAGCTGCTCGTTGGTCAAGCTTAGAGTAATCCAGGGAGTGCAAGACTTTGCCTTGAAATACTTCTTGACCTTTGTTGCGCGGGAAACTCGGCATTCTTGGTATGTCTCCATATTTTCCAATGCAAACTACGAGGAACTCGAATGCATACCACTGCTAGGTCCAAAATAAAGTAGGAACAATTAGCTAGCAACTAACGAATATTACCAAGGCTTAATAACTAAAAGTTCACATGTTTATGTGTAACATTTACTATCATAAGGTGGATTATGTGCACAGAAAATTTTCAATGAATACTACATTAAACATGTGAGAGATGTAAATTGGCAATGATATGATCAATGAATTGGATATGATCATACAAGACTGATCTTCGATAATACTAATGCTTAACTACTTAATACATATATAGAAGTTCATATTGATAGCGGATATTATCATATTTAAGAGTCGTGCTTTGTTATCAGAGAATTAATCAAGGATTATGCGTGAACATTATGACTAAAACTTGAGTAAAATCAAATCTTCAAGAAAAACAACCTGAATGATGTTTGGATTGTTGGACATCTGAACAGCGACCTCCCAAATAGGATGGCCGCTCAAAAGGCTACCATACTCCCCGGAGATCGAATTCATGGGAAATTGGGTGGTGGTTTGATGGTCATCAATACCAGCAACATAACGTATTTCCACCACTTTGGACTCAAGCTTGACATATTTCAATAGGTCAAAGTGTGTGGCATAGCCATGCAAGTACTCCAAAACCTCTACATGAGAAGGGAAAGATGAATTGTCTCTCTCAGCCCAAGGGTAGTCAGAAAACTCGAAATTGCAACGAGGGGATTGGAGTTTGGTAGAATTGTAAGAACAATGTTTCCAAACACCCCCGATGGAATCAGTGGCCTCAAAGACCACCGGACTGTGACCTGAAAGCTGTTTAGCGGCGGCGATTCCGCTAATACCAGCCCCTATAATCCCAATTTTTGATACTGAGTGAAGGTGGTGGGTGTTGGCAGCAGCCATTTCGTAAATTTGGAATAGCTGGCTAAGTAGGACAACAATAGGATGGCTAGAGGAAAAAAGTATATACGAATACTTTGTAATCGATAATATGCATGTGTTATGGACTTGGGAAATGAGGCCTATTTATAGAGATTAAGGCTGACCTTTTCTTCAACTAACCTTTTATACTACTGTCGATATTGGTATTATATTATATTATAAAATGTTGTTGGTGTAAATTCATTACTCAGTCCATTTCAATATCTGTATATTATTTTATATCTGCATCTTCAAACCCCAGCGGTTAAAATTTCATCTCTAGCTTTGTCTTCAATTATGAACCAATGATTTTTGCTTTATTAAAAGACTACCCAGTAGTTGCAAATTTGAGTTAGATTGCTTGTTAAGATAGTGTAGCCGTTCTCTTGCATTTGAGTTCAAATTTTCTATTTATAAATAAAAATAATTTAAAATATCGCTTTTTCAAAAAAAAAAATAAATAAATAAATACTCAATACTTAAGAACGAATTTCTACTGTAATAATGCACAGCTAAAATAGTAATCTTGCAAAATTAAACTTTGAAACCAATATCTTCTTACTTTCCATTGCACTCGACTTATACCACATAATTTAATAATTATAAGCCCGGTTTCATTTCTCAATTTTTTTGTGTAAGCTGGAATAGTAATTATGCTATAAGAAACTTAGATGGCGTTTGTTAAGAGGATTGACTTGGATATGATAATTCATTATCTTAAACATATTTTGAAGGAAAAATTGATAACAATGCCAATATTTTGTCTAAGTTGAAGATACTCAAGAAGAAAAAGTTATTCTTTAATATAATTCTACTATTCTTGTGGGAAATAGTAGGAATAATTTTTTTACCTTCAACTTAGACATATGGAAGTTGTTTCTTGTTTCGAAAATTTCTTTAATATAGTGAGTAATCATATCCAAGCTAATTCTCTCTAACAACCACTACCTTAGCTCAAAAGGAAATGAAAATTTGATAAGTTATTTTGTTGTATCGTTCATTTATGTTATGAGCAATATTAGGGAAAATGACACATAACCATGAAATGAAGAATTAGAACACATACTATTGAGTATATAAATACTACTCATAACCACTTGAGTTACAAGTCATTATTTGTCATTTCTTTTTCTTTTTTGAGGAAAAAAAAAATCAATTCACTAATGGAGAAACGTAATTTTATATGGGATTAGTTAAGCATAACAGTGGTTTGACTTCCTTGTGTTCCCATGGATACAAGTTGACGATGCATGTGTGGGTGTTTGTGATGAAATGACAATCAATTTAGGTCAATGCACGTATAGTTATTAAATTGAGATCTGATCAGTCCACCAAATTAAATGAAATTATTTGAACTCTCCGTGTATCAATGATTTTATGCTACAAGTGAATGCACTTATTGGCTAATAACAAATTAAGAGTTCATATTGAACGATTAGTTTTTTTATTAGTACTTAGTATAAGGCCGCGTTTACAAATCATCAGGAGTCTTAGTAGCTAGTATGAATAATTTTGCCGCGGCTTAGACCACATGCCAATAGTTGAGTATGCCATACGGGTAGAGCGTTGCCTTGGCCCCACAGATCAACACTCCACTGTTGTTAGGTAAAGTATATTTAAGAATGGAATGGATCTTAGACTAATCAACGGTTAACAGACTCATGCATATGTAGAAGGTTATTAGGAACACTGAACACTCGCTTTAAGTGCATTTGTTCTTTTAAGCTTCGACAAGCTCTCACTTCTGCTCAATTTTTTTTTAGCTTTATACTTATTAAGGCTGTAGAATTACTATTTAGAGCTTAGGTTTTAGAGATTAATCCTTCAAATTTTAAATTTCATGTCAAATTTTGGTGTACTTAATTAGAAGTAGAAATTTAAGCTCTAAGAGTAAACTTTTATACCTTAACTAAATCATTAACTATTTTTTAAGGAACTAGGACTCGAGAAATACAATAAAGCTGAATTCACAAAACCAAGCTACTAGCCAACCCTTGGCATAATTCAAAGGAGCCGACTTGTCCTCATACCAAATCTGATTACGGAAAAACCAAATGCTCCGTACAAAAGTACAAACCACAATAACCCAAAGTCTCTTAGTAGAACTTGAAAAGGCTAGAAGAAAATTTTTGGAAAAAAATTGTAACACCGAAAGACAGACATGATAAGCAATTTCATTAGAGAGACCGGGAGAAGCAATTTCCTCATGTACCACATCGAGAACACACAAAGAACTATTCACAACAAAATTTACATCACTAAATAATCAACTATGTTAACAAATAAAATTGAGGTTATATGATAGTTTTATCTTATAAATACAAAAATGGGCTCAACCAAATTGGTTAAAGTAATGTTATATTGTTTGTAAAAAAAATAAAAACTCTTATATTAAATAAAAATTAAAAATTAAAAAATCACCTAATTACATGCCATAGATTATCAATCAAACAACATATAGATTTATGTCGAACATAAAACTCATCACATACCTTTTTCTTGTTCGTAAACTCAAGTCTAAACAAAAATGGCCCCTAGCTCTCATAAACCGTGGCATGGAATTTTTTTCGCAAAATATAGAGTACTTTTCACTTCTTAAAGAGAGATCAGTGACAGTCCATCTTTTCGGAAGCTGAAAAAATTCATATAGACATTTCAGCTTCCCCGGCAAATGATTCACTAGTGTCAAAAATCGAACTCAGGACCTGCCGTGTGAAATAAAGGTCTGGAATTCGTCTCTAACTAAGCTCTATAAGGCATTATTTGGAATTACTTAACAAATCAATTGTCGTGTTCGGTGTTTCTCGTAGCTAAAAATCAACCAATCGCGTAAGAAAATTGGCGATCTACTACTTCTAGGCTTCTAGTACTCTGTCTTAAATTTTATATGTTTTTTCTCACTTTCCCATTTATTAAATTTCTAATATGAATTCATTTAACCTGGATTCTCAACAACCATATATATGGTTCTGTCTAGTACAATGCGACTGTGCGGTCAAGATTCAAGAACTTGACATTTTTTTTTTCTTGAGATAAAATATAACCCACTAGTAAACAGGTATTTGACTTGAGAATATACGTAGAATTTGCATAAAAATATACGTAAAATTTGATAATTCTCACATAACATATTCTGGTTTGATGGCCCTTTGGGTTACCTGACTGAGTTGATCATGCAAATATTGTAATTAATTAATACTAAAGTCAGAGAAGCTTAAAATAAAAAAAATTAAAAAACTACGTCAAAGAAACTAACGTGTTTTTATTTGTAATTTTGACCTTAAACCACTTGCTAATTAAACTTCCAGGATCCCTTCCTCGGTTTAACTTTCAAAACAAGGGACCTTTGGTCTTTGTTAACAATTTCCAGATATTCAAGTCCAAGAATGTGCATGAAACACGACGAGTAGGATCACCAGAGGATGCCTTGGGTCAGCTACTACAATGTTCAAAAGGTATTATTTATCAGTTTGTTCCTTTTTTCCAAGAAAATGAAGAAGCGAGAAATTGTTTTTTATTGGACAAACAATAGTGGGTCAAATAAATGTTAGAGAGAGGGGGGCCGGTAGGGATCAAACATGCATGAGAGTGTGTAGACATTATTGTTGTCCGGCACTGCGGTAAAGTGTCATATGCAAAAGAGAAAAGTTGTTTATCAATGTCATCATCTTTGCATGAAGGAACTTGTAGCTTAATTGGTTAAACGTAATCTCTTTTACACTTCGAGATTTTGAGTCGAATCCTCATTTTCCCAATGTCGGTTATATATTAAAAATTGGATCTTTGCTTCATGGTTTTAGCCTTAGTATAATGATTTTAGTGAAGAAAAAAAGGGATTCATTGTGTAGGCTCTAGTTGGGGATCAATGATAAGTTTTGCGGGTTTAATTGCGAACTAATCAACAAAAATTGATGTATTACTACTTAGCACCCCTACCAAAACAGGTCAACGGCTTATAACTAAGGGATTTTTTTGCTAAAAAATGTCCAACCCTAGAACCAATCGGTAAAGGAGGGAGTGACTTACCTCTTTATAAGCTCTTGCAAGGTTTTGTTGTTTTTTAGCGTGAGACAATTCTTAGAATCTTTACGGCTATTAAAATCCCCTTATTTCTTTTGTGTCTTTCTTTTTAACAATTATGATAACTTTTTAACGTATGAATGCCTTGAGTTTGGTCAGTGTGGCTTTATTATTATCGATTTCATCACCGTACTTGATTCCGTTCACAAATCTAGTCCAAATTGACAACTTTCGTCTACCAATATGGGAGGCATTAATGCATGATTTGTTTCCTATTGGTGCGCATGCACTCTAATATAAGATCAAGCTTGGACCGGTCTAGGGTTAAATTATAGCCCAACAGATCTGTGAGCCGTACGTGAGCCTTTTTTGTAAATTGAACTCTCAACCAACGTTATGATCACGGACATCGGTTGATTGAATTACACACCTGCATTACAATGATCAATTATTAAGCTTGAGTTGAGAAACCTTATGAATCACATCATCACTAGGCAGCTTGACGTCGTCAAGTTTCCGGCTCAGCATCGTCACAATGGTCCGATAGACATCTCTCAGCGCAGCTTGGCACATATCGAACCTTCCAAAGTGATTCACCATATTCTTCAAAGAATTAGCATCTCAACTATATACTAGATGCTAAATACACCATATACCCCATGTATTTCTTTTGAAATATATAGCTACCAGCTAGAGAGCATGATAGATTCATCTCAACTACAATTACAAAACACTTTTTTTTTTTTTTAAATTTATTGAGGAAAAACTAAGCTAATTTATGGAAGTAAAAGTTATATTCTGACAGGTGTAGTGAAATTTAGTATTTGCTTTAATTATTAGAGATTTAAAGTTCAAGTCTCGTGAATATGTTAAATGAAGAAAATTCAAATCCAAAAATGTTTTCCCATATCAAAAAATAAGTTAAACCAAAAAACATAAGATCAACAAAAAAAACACAAATATAAGAATGTTTTAATGATTATAACTTGTCACCATACATAATCAACAAAACCATGAAAGATTAGATGTTGAAATTAAGTTGTCAAAGTCATATATTATATACACACACATGGAAAACCAATGCAAATAAGTCATTGAAAAAGTGACTAATTAATCCATTAATTAAATAAAAACCTACCTTAAGATCGTCATTAGGCCGAAAACAAGCGAAATCAACGAGGTAGATGGATCGAGGGCGTGACATGAAGTAAACAGACAAAGTGAACACAAAAACACCAAAGAATCCTAGCACAGTTGCTAGGTCATAACGTGCATCATCCCAAAGCTTCTTCCACAGCTCCTCCCTACTCAAACTTCCCACCTCAGCACTAAAAACCAGCACAAGCACAGGGATGGTGGCCAATTATATGGCATGGTTGATGAGGTGGTGGTACCCCAACTTCACATACTTTAGGTTTACGGACTGTAAAAGGTCCAGCAGCCGCCTGCGCACTCTCATGGAGAACGTGAGGGAACCAGCATTGGGGCCGGACGAGTCAACCCCACGGTTGACAATCTCGGTGGACAGGAGATCTTGCTCACTGGCCATGGTAGGTGGGATTGGCATGGACTGGATTGGATTGGATTGTGAGAGAGATTAAAGGAGTGTTAATATATATGAGCATCAAAAGCGGTGGGTGGAAATTAGTTAATGCAAACACCAACTAGAACCAACTCGAACAACCATTAGTTGAGAGCTTTTAAGAGCTTTGAATTCCCTTTTTTTATTTTATTTTTTTACAATAATGGAATGGAATTTTTGGGGTGTGCAATTCCAAGTCTTCTTCTTCTTCTTGGTTTTCTCTATTTTGTAAAAATTTTGATTAACATTTTTTTGGAAAATTAATTGGTTCTGGTTATGGATAATGCGAGTGATAGTGTCACACACTTTGTTGTGTTTCTTGTGAATATTAATGAGTCAAAAGAAAAGGAAACTTAAAGAAGGTTGTTGAGGGAAGGGGGCATTTGCCCTTCAAGGCCATTAGCTGGCTTCCCCAAAGGAAAAGTTTTTAAGTGTACCGGTAACCAGGTCATGTTCTCGGCACACCGAAAAATCTTTCAAAAGAAGAGGTTTGTTATTTTGTTCATCTACCATGGTCATCACCATTTAATTATATTTTTCTGTGGTACAAGAAGTTAGTGGAATGCTTAATTAGTCAAGTCCTCTTTACAACTGTTAATATCGGTGGGAAAAATCACAGAAAACGACCCTTCATGTATCACTTGTTAATGTGGAGTGTAATATTAATAATAGTCAGATGCAATAACAGTTTAGTCTGGAGAATTGCATGTGAAGGTGTAGTTTTAAGAGGCTTAATCGTGAAGAATTCAATTACCAGACTCGACAAAAAAAGAGGAACATGGAGAAGTTTGCTGAAGATGCTCATTCGGTGACAACTCACTTGTTCTTCCTTCAAATGGGGCAACGATATTATTGTGTTGATCAAAATTCTTTGGTGCTGCGTCTCAATCTCTATTTAAGATTGGTAGTCAATGAGGAAAGTCAGCTGGTCATTTCATACATTAGCAAAGTTCTACCTTAAAATCACTTTGACTGATATCATCACGTTATTATTTGGTGTTATTAAGTTACGTGTTGTAATATAAATTGACAGAGAATTTATATTTATGAGAAGTATTCGAATGTAATTGTCACTACTATGTGATATTAGTAATTTATTCATGTTGCAACATTTGAATCTATTTACTAATACTATACCCCAAGTTCAAAACTTATTAAACCTGTTATCCATCCATGTTATAACATTTAGATTAATAACTTGACGTGGGAGGTGTGATTTCACGTCAAACAATTTCTCATATTTTACGTAGTATTAATAAATAAAACAAATTATAATACAAGTTGACTGTAACACCTCAACTATGTAGTTGTGCGACAATCACAACGAAGGCTCCGAATTATGACTTGTCTTGAATACTAGAACTAACACCAACTATTGGAAGTTTCCCTGCTGTCAACCGTTCTTTATTACGCATGGGACCTTTGCACAACCAGAAGTTCCATTATTAAAACCCTAATACAAATCACATCACCCATATTATTGAGGGTAAAATTACAAAATTTGTAAAGTTAGTGGGAAACAAAATAAATAAAAATTTAAGATGACAACGGAGAAACCATGGCATTGGCAGAATCTGGTCCGTGATTATTCACACTAGGTATTATTTCCACTGGAGAAACAAGCTTCACAAACGTGTTTCAAAAAAAAAAAAAAAAATTTAAAACAAGCTTCACAAACTCTTTGAGTTCTGTAAAGCTGGAATGCTCGCTGTATGGCACCTCATACCTGCAGTGCAAGAGGAGAAAGCGGAAGTGCGAGAATCACTACTCTATAAAGTTTGATATAGTCAAAAGTTTCATCTAAGGCAATGTAGTATTGTAGCAGAGAAGGAAATGTCAGCTTATAATGGTACCCTGCTGTGATCTTCTTCCCGAGGACTTCTTCTTTCCTTTACCAAAAGTCCAAGCAGTTGGAGAGAAAGCAACGATAAGGCTGAATCGACTCTGAGAGTTAAAGAACAAAAGAACTAGTTTAGCACTTCGAAACTTCAGACTTGCCCTTGGCCTAATATGAAGTGGAATTCGAGTTCATGGAAAGGGTAGCTTAATCGAGAAATGTAAGTTCATGATATGATGCCAAGTACATTTATTCTTCGAAAACACATTTCTCTGGATATGGCTACATACCAAAGTAACATAATAAGGAAAAGGGTAAATCCCTCACGGAATATTGATTGGAAATATGCTTCAGTCGCTTGAAGCTTGCAAGTGTCCACATAGGGACCACATGGATATGGCTTTCCTGTTCGTTTAATGTAAACCACTGCATATCTTCTTCAGGAAAATCCAAGCATTTTAAAGTATGCAGCTTTCCTGCATTAACAAAAATCTTTTTCCGGAGCACACGAGCAACCTCCAAAAAAAGTCGCTCCTTTCCTGTTGCAAAATGGAGATTAAACACATGGATGGGGAGAGATAAATAAATGAGCTGGGGGTTAAAGAGATAACAGAAAGGAAATACAAGGACCACTTTATGGAGTAATCTAATGATATATCATTAGAGCAACACATTGGAATGGATACGTAAAAGAAAAAGGAAGGGTGATTGATGAGTCTATATTATACCATATATTTTATCTTATTCTTAGTTATAGTTTATTGGTTATTTTGGTAGAATTTTCATACTTTATTATATATTTTCAATGTAGGACATTTGACTCCCTCTGGAGCAAAAAGTGATCAAACGGATGAATTTTGGAGTGATTCCAATTGGAGGATGTTCGTCACCCTTTCAAGATGATGTTGTTAAAGTTTCGGATTTTTCTACCAAGCTTTTGACCGTGGCGATGAAATAAATTAAGACCCATCGCACAGTTTTCCCAGATTTACATTTTTGGACGTTTTGGGTATTTTGAAAGTCAAGATGTCATATTTTGAGAAAGATTCCTTCTGAGGATTTGTTAGGGATGTCTCAAGCTCTAAAAAGAGACTTTTGGGACCAAATCAGAGTTGATTTGGTCAGTCAAAAGTCTGATTTTTTGAGAAGTCTGAATTTCAGTTCAAATAGGAAACCTTTTATTTTCTAGTTATCTTATTTTATTATGTTTCCCAGTTTTTAGAATACCTTTTCTAGGTAGGATCTTATTTTGTAGTAGTATAAATAAGGCTATTTAGCCTTTAGAGAAAGGGAGAGGCATCAATTTGGAGAACTTAGTCAGACTTTGACGATTTGTATTTCAAGGTGTTTTCTATCATTTTTCTATTTCAATAAAATTCCTTTTGTTTTATAGTTGTTCGTAACTAATTTCCATTTACTAGGGCGAAGCCATGAGCCTTAGCATGAATATGTAATTTTATTAGTTTGCTTATGAATGGATGCATGCTTGCTTTGAATTATTAATCACCGTGATTGAACTATCTAATTGTTTTAGTGATTCGCGACCATTAGGATTTTTAGACAAGTAATTTGATACAATTTATGTTGGAACATCACCCTGAAATTGAAGAAGGCGGAACCCTAGACATTTACAATTTGGTAAAATTGCATAGGATTGTTAAGGGGACGGTGGAATTCTAGGCTTTTACAATTTGGTTTTCAAAACGTTTTCCTTTGTTTTCTTTACTTTGCTAATTTCTTTAACCTTTTTAATTAAATTCGTTTTTATTGTTTTTAAATTCAAAATCAATCTTTTCCAATCTTTGTTTTCAAATAATTAATTAAGATTTGGTATTTACATAAATTATACTACGATAACCTTGTACTCTTGCAAGTGTTTTTAAATGTTTTTTTTTTTTTTTTGTGGATGGTAAAAATCCTATCATAGATAGAAATGAGATAAGCAGTGAACTCTACCAATAGTGTAGCTGCCGATCAGAAATAGAGTTTTAGGGTTGAAAGTTTCAGCTTGAATGGCATCAATGACGAACTGTATTACAGCCTCCTGCTTTGGAAAATCATATTGCAAAACATAATGAAATGAGAGTAAACGTCACTTCGCTTCTAAATTTGTATTATGCAGTGTATACTTTCCAACAACAAAGGAAAGACATGAACTTCATAACATATGCCGTATTCTATGTGTCAGGCTCACCTGTGGATTACAATAAGTGGTATCAAGGATGAGAGTATGGATAGAACATGTTTGCAAAAAAAAACATGCTTGCTACGCTGTCGCTATAGCGAAAGTCCCCTGTATGCAGAACAGCCTAGATACACATGGAACCGGGACCATTATCCAACAAACATAGAAAAGAAAACAAGAATACTAGGGAGTGAGGTTAGAAGGTCAGTTTGGACCACACCTTACTGTCGGGTGGTTCGAAAAGTATAATTATCGAACCAGGACAGTGGTTTGCATCCAAGCAGGTCACGTTAATACCAGCAATATTCATCTTTTGGTTGACGGGTACAACCTGTATGCTGTCCCATGGAATGCCAATCTTCATATTTACAAGCTTGGCTATGATGGAGGAGCAATAAATCTTTCCGTGACAGAAGGACTTTGTTAGACCTTGGTAATTCCGTGACAGAAGGACTTTGTTAGACCTTGGTAATCTGCAGTAACAAATGCAATCATATCAAACCAGATAACCTTGACCCACAAATGTCTGCAAATAACTAGCCCTATGTAGTAGCTGCCATCATTCCAAATGGGGTACATTTCCGGACTAACAAGCAAGATTAGATATAAGTTTTAAATGGAAAAAGAAAAAGCATTCTTACGATCCATATGAAGTGAGTTCGAAACCAATGCGAACAATCCGGTCTAAGATATTTGAAAGCGTCCTGCAAATGGGAACAAATGAACTTGTCAGCAATTATCTGCCTCAGGCTTATAAATGAAGAGGATGAAAACACCATAACTTCTGCTAAAGCTGAAGAACAATACATACTAAAAAGTGTAGTACACAGTGACATTCACAATCCCCTGCAAGGCCACTTACCACTTGAAATGGCGTTCCTGGTATGCAACACCACGAGGGAATATCCCTGAGTTTCCGATTTGTAGCATTATTGTTCGCCACACCACGTTTCTGACCAGAACCTGACACCCGTTTTTCTACCCTTCGCTGTTCTCTAGAGGTGGTGCAAACTTGCTTCCTAGCAATTCCAAATCCCGGGAAGTAATCTGTGATCAATTTGTTTGCAGCTGTTCTACTAACATCATTAACTGGTGCTTCCGAAGCATCATTGGGCATATCGACTCCATTGACTCTCCTTTTTCTTGGCTGTGCTTCAGTTGAACTACTACTAGTAGTAGTGGTACCCTCTTGAAGTTGAGCAAGGGCATGCACAATCTTCTTCCGCGGACCAAGTGCAGTAATGCCTATGCTAAACAAATCCTTCACATTGAATAAAAACCAACAAGAAAGAGAAATTCAATCAAAATCCAAAGCAAGTAACCAAAAGGGTGAGTTAATTGGCAAACATACCCATGTTCTATACCTCTTCTGTGAGCCATTGTAGAGTGTCCCAATCAATCTCTTCTCGAACAAAAACATCCCGTACTTCTGTAATCCCAGGCTGACATTCTGAAAGTCTGTCCAATATTATATAGAAAATCATTAAAATTCTTGCACAAAATAGAAGGAACTTTGGGATTTTGAAAATTTGATTTGGATAATTAATGAACAAACCGATGTTTAGGACATTTAATTTATAGTATTTAAATTTCTTCCAATTTCCTGTTTTTGGGAGAAACTGTTGGTACTAGTCTCAGGCTCTCAGCTTGATATGGTGTAAATTTTAAAGAACCCATCATTTGATGTTCTTACACCCTATATTTCAGCCGTGTACGGACTTGATTGGATTGGTCACGGGGTACTCTCATATTCCATTGGACCGGCATTACTCATTCTTTTAGTAGTTGCATCAATAAGTTCGATTTTGCCCCACCTTGACCCTTAGTTTCTTTGTTCTCTTATTGTTCCAGGAGTTCCCGCTGCCTTTATAGTTTTCTACGTGTACGAGAAGGAGGAGCAAAAAATTGATGACATGGTCCTAGAAGCTCTCTCTCGTGGATGCAAATTGAAATCTG
Organism: Pyrus communis; assembly: GCF_041283825.1. NCBI lineage: Eukaryota > Viridiplantae > Streptophyta > Magnoliopsida > Rosales > Rosaceae > Pyrus > Pyrus communis. The sequence goes on along the minus strand of NC_142579.1, from coordinate 40,363,959 downwards.
ATGTTGTCAAAAAGTTCTGTACATCCAAGAAGATTGAGTGACTGACTGCTGATAACCTGACACTGCTTGCCTGAGAATCGATATAGAATTGCGGTGTTTGATACGATTGTTGTGCCCTGTATTCACTTTTCTTTCTTCAACCCCGAATGTCCCTAAAAATATAAGAAACGAAGAAAGATCCCATTTGATTTATTTTTTGTAACTACATTGTATGATTTTGTGTATTGCTCTAGTTTCTCGCTATTTTTGACACGTCTTGTAATTTTTAAACTTTTAACTTTACCCGACGTTATATTTAGTTTCTCGTTCATTGTTATCTTATTGATTATATAATATCACTTTCTGAACTTAAATGTTAGGGTTAATAGAGCACGAGCCCACGGAGGTTGATTTTGGCCATTATGTTTGTGGAACCCATAAGTCAGGATCAGCTTTCAAGCGTAAACGACTGATTCTAACACTCATTTTATTTTTGTGTTATAAGAACACGGTCATCCATGATTATAAATAATTTATAGTCAAAATTATAATGACGTGGCTAATTGTTTAGCCTAGAGGTTGCCATCACGGAGTCAAGTCAACCGTGAGATTATTTATTTGGTTGCATGTTACATCTCTAAACATAATTTCATATTAGAGTTTAGTTAATAAACAATTAAAGTGTCAATTTTTTGGTAACCCAAAGCCGAAGGTGTCATTTAATTCATTGAAAATGATTGACATCAGAAACGACAGCTATTGAGTTTTCAATAAAATGTCCGCATTGTTTTTTTTTTTCAATTGTGGTACCATTTGGCAATTTCGATGCCTTGTGCTTAAGTTCTTATATACAATTTTGTGGTATCCCCTACCAAGTTCCTAATATCAAAATTTAGGTAAGGGATTCAAACTCAAGTGCGAAGAGACGGATATATTATCCAAATGCCTAGTGTCGAAAGCAGGTCATTTAGGTAAGAGATTCGAACTCAGGTGTAAATAGACGGACTTATTGTCTTGATTGACTGACTTAACTTATATTTGCACATCAAAAAAGTTAATACTAACACGGTAATAATGAGAGACTAGCTTTGTATAAAGACACAAGACTTGATAATCATACATCGTCTTAGTTGGCTTGATCTCGTTGTCAACACGTGTCACTGGTATCGTCACAATTAAGAGGGCCATTGTACCGTTGGACTACTTGCTTTGGTTAATTGATTGAGACTACGACATTATTAAAGCCTAGTGCAAATTAAAATGAGTATCGATCCATCTGGTGTCCCCATGAATAATGAACAACATTTGGATTTAAGAAAAAAAATTTGGTGCATCTTGTTACAAGAGAATTTATCTTTTCTTTGATAATTCATGTCACAAATGAAAACTTCGCCATAAATTTACTACGTATATATGACAAAATAAGGACACTTTAAACGAATCAAGCACTATTGTGAAGATTTATTTTTCCACGTGACAGTGTGGAACTTGAAGAATTCATGTGCAAAACTAACGTTTCTCGCACATGTTTGTAGCCCCACGGCACGAAATTATCAATCAAACACTAAATTTCTCGAATTATATTGTTATCGTGACATTTCAGACTGGGAAAAATCCAAAACCCATACTAAAACAAAATCACAGGCCCAATCGAGGAAACATAAAGCGTTTGACCAAAGCATGTCTGGCACTTTGAATTCACTTGCATTGCAACTCCCGTTTCTCTTCACTCTTTTTGTTAAAAAAGGCAAATAAAGTAACTAAAATCTAAAAATCTCACACAAACAGCACGTAATTCAAAATCTCCCTGCTTTCGCTCTCTCTGTCCCTAAAGAATCCATCTTTCTCAGATTCATTCAGTCATTCCATTTGTTTCGTTTTCGAAAGCGAATTTACTTGTGCAGTCTCCAAACCAAAATTCACTCTTTGTCTGCAGCCTCTCTGAATCTCTGTCTCTCTCTTCCTCTCACTGCCTGCCACTTTCTTTGCTTTATCTTCTTCCCTTTCCAATAAGATTCTTATTCCTCCATCTCTGCAAACTTTTCCTCTTGTTTTTTCTTCCATTTCTAATTCTGGGTCGCATCATTTCTTCCATTTCTCAATTGGGTTTGATCAATCTTCACTTCATTAAGAAACCCTTTTCTTTTCCCGCGCGCCAATCAAATTCTTGTTCGTTGTCCTTTTCTTTAATTACCCTTTTGAGATTTTTCAGAGTTTTCTCTGATTTCATGGAACGCTGGTGTTAATTTCACCGTGTGTAATGTTTATTTTGTAATTTTTTATCGGAAAGTCGAATGGAGACTTGGTGGGTAATGGTGAATTTGTAATGGGGGGCGGTGGCGGTGGCGGTGGGAGAGTGGAAGTGGTGAAGAGCCACGGTTGCTCTCGGCTGTCTGTTGGGTTACTATCTCAATCGCCTTCCTCTAAAGCTCTGCAACCATTTGAGCCTGCATCTCCGGCCGCATCCCCTATTGGGTCGGAGGCGGTGGCTCGATCAGGCGGCGGAACCTTGGCCGGCCTTGTTATCTGCGTTACTGGTCTATCCAAGGGTAAAAGAATACGAAGTTTTAACTTCTGCCTGCTAATTTTACAAAGTTTTAACTTCTGCCTGCTAATTTTCTCTGTGATGAAAGTGATTTTATATAATATATAATATATTTCTTTTTAATTTGTAGCTGTTCATATTTGTCATGTTGTTTTGGCAGAAGCAAGGAAACAAGTCAAGGAAGCGACTGAGAGATTAGGCGGCCAGTACAGCCCTCAGTTGCATCCTCAATGTACTCATTTGGTGGTCCAAATATCCTTGATATTCGAAATAATAGTACTTTGTTATGTTTTGTTTTTGGTATATTAGTATATTGGGGAGGAATTTATCAATGTTTTGATACATTTGGTGTTATTGTTTATGTAAATTGCAAGGCTTGAGTGCAATCTTTAACTAGTTTTACAGCTTCGGCGGACACAAGTTTGAGCATGCTTTGAAGCATGGATCAAAAAATGGTCTGTCTATTGTTACCATTGGATGGTTTGTAGATAGTGTAAGGAAGAATGGTAAGAGAGACCATCTTATATACATGCTAACTTCATTTCTTAAGTTTTACATTGGTTTGCCGAGAAACGCTCCTTTGGTATTGGACCTATTGGTACATATTACTTGATTAATCTAAATCAAGTTGCTTTTGTCTGTTTCAGTGAGGCTGAGTGAATCACTTTACAGTATCAAGAGTTTTGGAGAGAATGGAATGCGTTTGGATGAGTTGAATAGGCTCGTTGGGTTTAGTGGCACCGAAAATTCTTGTCTACCTATTGGTGTTCGTGGAGCCAAGCAATTGGACACAAATGACGAACCACATGTATCTTTTCGTGGAAGGGAGGCTATCAGAAGTACTGACTCTAGTCACTCTACTTTGTCCGGTCACTCCATTTATGTCGACTTAGACATTTCATCTGAACTGAGGAATAAGGTAAAGTTATTTCTAGGAAATAGTTGCTTGTTTTTTCAAAAGACAAGTTTGTTATCCTTGTTTTACTTTTAAAAGAAAGATTTACTAGTGACATGTATTTTCCAATGCCAGAAAAAATAGATAGGGTAAACCTGTCTTTCAGTTTGTAACGTTTATCATTGTGTCTGTTTGGTAGGTTACCGAAGCTGCTAGTAGAGAGGGTGCCACATCTGTAGATCAATGGTTTGTTGGTTGCAAAGCCAGTCATGTAGTGTGTGAAGGGTCTTCAAGCCGTAAATATCTTGGCCACTCTAGCAATATTGTTACAGTGAGTCCTGCAAGGCATTCTCTGGTTTACTTGAATCAGCAAGCGCTTATACGACAATAACTTTTTGGCTGTCTTCATATTGGTTGTCCTTGTATCGTAGATAGCTGATGAAATCACTTGCAATGTTTGAGATTAGGGAGTGCTCTGTGTATTTATTGTTATTTGGTGTTTGATGTATCGCAGCCACTGTGGGTTTTGAAAACAGCCAAAGAGAAGTACGTACAACGGCTTGTGCACATGTCTGCAGATTTGGCCAGGCAAGTTGGTACGATGCTTGAAGAGTTGCAGAATGGCATTGCAGATGGGGTATCTTTCTACATGATGGATGAGTAGTCATATAATTTTGGTATCTATAAGTTCGTATTTTAACAATATTTTTTATTTATCTAACAGGGAACTGATGAGGGAAAAGTCCCCGAAGATGTTCAAGCTTATAGAAATAAAGCAAGCCATGAAAAGAGACTACAGATTGTGAATTCTGCTAAAACTGGGGTTAGAAATCGTCGTGGTCTTCGTATGCAGGTAATGATTAATTTTGTTTGATTCTCTGTGGTGTTTGATCAATCTATGGTTCTTCTTTAGTGCCTCATAAGTGAATTAGTTACATTTGTTGCGAGAAGTTTTTCATGGTAAACCATCTTATTTATGTGCTTTGTTCTCGCAGACTTGCCAAACTCCAATGCGACCAATAACCCCCAGCAGCCTTTTGGATTCAATCTGCTGGTCAATTTCTGAACCAACATCAACGGCTTCAATCTACACCGAGAGTGTAAGTGTTGAAGATGGTAGTGAACATCATGCATCTGTATTCTTCGATGCAAAAGGTGATGGCAAGGATTCAGAAGCGTCGTTTGCAAACTTAACCAGACCGCTCAAGGAAAGGTTATTGAACTCTCTTCCTTCCTACTCCCAAAAACGAAAAATGGTTGCCAAATGTTATATCATCTCACACCTCTCTTTTTATGTATTTATCTGCAGTGAGAAATCTGAATTGATATTCAAAAACCATTTTCTTACTATCCTGTTCCCTGTCGATCGATTTGCTGAGATGGGGCCATCTTCTAGAACATTTTTCAGCGACAACGGGTTTACATGCTTGCAAGTGTTGGATCATATCTATAAATTTTATCAGGTACAAAATAAGACATTCCCCTCACAGAATCCTGTCATTGGCTTAACGAAGGGAGGGTCGTTTAGTCTCGTGTACTTATATTGCAGGAAAACATGTCAGCCCATGAAATTGAGGCTGCAATCCACACCGACTCAAGGCATGCTGATCGGCTCCGATCAGTGTACTCCAGTAAAGAAACAGCAGAACGCGGGTATGCAATTTTCAGGCGGATTGAGTTTCTAGGCAGTCGTAGAAGTTTTGAAATGTTGAAGCGCGTCAACGGAGACAACAACAGCAATGTGTATGAGCTGTTAATTAGAGCCTAAAGATCATCTTCTTCACCTCACTTGTTCCAAGTCGAGGGAGCATGTTTTTGATATGGCAAACTCTTAACTCCAAGGCCATGATTTCGAAACTTCCACCATCTCGCTACAAATTTTCCACTTGTTAATAGGATTTTAGGAGTTTATAGCTACTTCAAATGTATAAAATTTGTGTGCATAACGATTTTGGGTGAGTAAATTCCTCAACGTTTTTAACTTTACCGAAGAAAACATATGAATTGATACATATTTATCCCAAAATACCAAGTGTCATTACCTTGATTGCCTTTACTTTATGAAAAGAGTCTGATACACAACGTATTGTTGCTACACTTCCTATCATTTTGTATGGTCGAAAGGTAACTGGGATGGTGGATTCGAAAATTACCAAACCCTTCAATTTCTATGATTATGAAACTAGCCAGCAGAAGATAGATATGTTACCTCATCACCCGCCAATTATTACTCTTTCCTGCCGTTGAAGCTCGTAAAACAAGACGGCGGCCGCAGAATCTTCTGAACTCCCCTTATCGGGTCTAGCATCTCCTGAGCAGTCAATGATGCCGGAGTTGGGTACGTGCAAGGTTACTTGTGCGACAAAACTGTTGAAGTACTTGGTTGAGCTTTCACCAAATGTGATTGGAGTTCTACGGGAAGAAAGACGGTTGTGAGGCCAAAAGTTAATAATCCAAACACAATTTTGTAGTGGCCAAGTTCTCTAGAATCTTGAATCAACAAAACACAATTTGTTAGTAGATTTGTAGGATTTGGTTATGGACCAACCTTGACTGAGTTCCGGTTATTTGAAAATCCGGCTTTGGCCACTGCAGTTTCTTGCACAGCTGAAAAAGAGCAGATCGAGGTCCTCCTTTCTTCATGTTGATTGCTTCAATGACTGCATAAAAGAACCCGCAGCCGCAGCACGATTAAATGACAGTATTGCTTGATAATAACATAGTATAAGCTTCCTATCTGAATCTCTAAAGAAATGAAGTCACTTAAAGCAATTTCCGGTGATCTTGTCAGCGAGCACGAAGCAGGTTAACAAAAACAAATTCTTTTTGCATCCCAGTGATTTATCAATGCACCATTTCATTTGTGAAAAACAGTTTTGAACATTAATCATACAATTTGGAACGCATTTCACCCGTTTGAATGGAAACAGGAAGAGGTTATCAAGCGTCTAGACTCTAGTCGTAGCCCATAGGGAGTACAAGCGAGGTTCGCAAGGAGAGTAAAAGTAGGTAGAGTGTATAAGCACACAACCATGCAACTAGAGAAAATGAGAACGATAAAATGGTGCAAACCTGTGGCGGCATTGTTGGGGCTAGAGGTTTTCCCGTCAATTACTGAAGGAGAAACTCCAGTTGTCTGTGCAGCTAGAGGAATTTCAGTTATCTTTTGCCTTTTATAGACCACTAACGCTGAAGAATCTTTGACAGTTACTTGGTCACCGACCTTATGGTTGATATCAAGGGAAGTTGAATCACCTACTTGGTCAGCATCAAGTTTCCTCTTCTTGGAAAATGAAAAACCTTTCTCCTGTTCCATAACAAAACAGTACAGCTTTAACAACATTTAGTAATGGAAACTTAACAACCAGAGAGATGCAGCAGACTACTCGTTAACAACAATTTGGGACCTCAGATCTGAACCAAGGCACGTGAACAAAAATTATGGACCCCAAACAGTAGCTCCGGCCCCAGAATTCCAAACCTAGAACTCATGAACCCCTGGTTTTGACCCTAGAACCCAGAAATCCCAACACCCGGAGCCCCAGCTTGAAATGTGAACCCAAATTTTCAAAATTGAGATCAAGTTACAACAAAGAATCAATTTCATTTTTTTTCTTGATCCCCTTTTCATTTTCATGCCCACGACCAAATAAAAACGGACAGACAGACATTTAGAGAACCAACAAACCTCAAGTTTCTTAAGTAAACGACGAGCTGCTTCTCCTTTTGCACATTTTTTAGTCCGATCGCACCCCTCTCCAGTCAACAGAACATCTTTCAGCTGTACAGTAAGCTTGGCATGAAACACCTCACCCTTACTGGTACACTTCTCTTTTCTATGGTACCCAAGCGAGTCGCATAGTTCAATCAGCTCGCGTAGTGGAGGCAGCACAAGTTTGTCAGGAGTCACAATTGGAGATAATAATGGTTCAAATATTCTCCACACTTCATCAAGGTTAAGTTTGGTATCAATTAGAATTGCCCCTGCAATACTTTCCACCATGTCTCCGAGAGCCTGCAGAGATACTATTCAGATCACAAAAACAATATATAGTAACAACAATCATATTAACAATGGTAACAAAGTGATGATACTAATAGGAATTTTAGTCCTGATATTTGGTGGAGGGTGGAAGCTTCTCCTTGTAGGGCTACCAATAATATTAAAAAAGTATCAAGCTAAGGAGAAGCTTAACAGCAAAGAACCTATAACTGCATATAGTTTAAAACTCTAAAGCAACGATAGTTTTTAGTCGTGGCAAATTTACTTCAAGAGGAATCATGGCTAAAAGGCTAAAATACATGGGAAGCAGACAAAAGGACCCCTCTTGAACTGAAATTTTAAATTAGAATGCTGAAAGAACCAAATAAAGACAAGGATTGCAGCCTAAAACAAGCAGACAATCAGTCTTTTAGAAAAACCTGAAAACAAAAGCTCAAGCTAATCTTTCAACACTATTGAAGAGAAAAACAATTAACATAGAGCGAGATCTTACCTTAGGGCCCCTTGTGCCTTGAAGTGTGGTACCACTGTCAGGTTCTGAAAGAGACTTCACATAATCTGTTATCTGACTTAGAAGTAACATAGAGGCATGTTGTAGATGCTGCTGGAGATCACGTCTAACAGCAACTTGTGCAAAACTTTCATTATTAACAGAAGCTGAACGCAAGTCAGTTAACTCGCCTGGATCAATGTCTGTGTGGGTATGATAGAGATGCCTTGTGATAAGCAGGTCCAACACAGAGTCACCTAGAAATTCTAGTCGCTGTTGAAAATCAAGAAGTTAAGAAAAGTAAATATATGAAATTTTCACTGTTTGTTCTATACTTGGTAATTTATTACTTCTAGGTAAAATGAATAATCTATCAAAGATTCATTTTCATGGTAGATTAATTGGTCAATTTCTGCTTCCAAGCTCACAACAATTTTCCTTCTTATTGTTGTTGGAATAGAAAAAAAAAGGTGAAAAGGTAAAGAGTCAACCAAGGCAACTCTGCATAGAACTCTCAGCATACCTCGTAACAGTAGCCATCTCCTGATTCTTGATCAGATGCATGTGTTATGGCCTCGAGTAAGAGACCCTTGGTAGAAAATTCGTAGTGAAGCTTTGACTCCATGATTGCAATCTCATTAGCTTTCAGGGTGTATGAATGAAGAGACGACACAGTAATTGCATCAGCAACCAAGGAAGGCTCAAGTTCTACATCAATATCGAGCCACTTCATCATATGAATTGCAGCAGGCAATCCACCAGCAACATAGTATGCTCCTATAAGGGCTTCAACACAATCAGAGATTGTTTTGGAACACATCCATCTATGGCCCTTATCACAGCTCTTTCCAACCACAACTTTAGGGTCTTCAGTTTGGAATTTTCCATCTGCGGGTACTTCTAAAGTCTCCACTCCACAATTACAAGGAATGGGTCGTAGAGAAATCTGCCCTGGAGAAACCCAACGACATGGGTCAAACGCACAATCACGGATGTATCCCTATTAAAAAAATGCAAAGCCATTACTACATGAGTTTGAACATCAGTACCCGAGTGAATACATATAAGCATAGATAGCATGTAGTACAAGGGAAATACCTGTAACTTGCGATTTATGCCCAATCTATGTAGGTTTGAGTTACAAATAGCCAGGGTGCGGCAACTTGTTAATTGTCCTTCATGCTTTTTGGGATATTTGAGAAAGAGGTGGCAGCTCACAGTATATTTTAAAACTGAATCACCGAGCAATTCCAAGCGCTCCATAGAAAATTCATCATTGCATCTTAGTGTTGTAAGTGCTTCTAGAATCTGATCACAAAAACACATTCAGATAAATCGTTTTTTTACTCTATTAGAAAGATAAATGGGCAAGTCACGGAGTCTAAAAGGAGACGTACCAATAAGCTTGATATCCGAAAGCTGCTAGAATGATAATTAATCTCTTCTCTGAGTTGACTGGCTAGCATCAAGGACTCCAAGCGATGAATCAACGATGGTAGTAAATAACATGACTTTAGAACGTCTCCCGGGATACCAATAGCGACTAGAAGCTCAGGTGGCATGTGAGCATACATAATCTGCTTTCCAATAACAACGCCAGATTGCAATGTCTTACCACCACCACCTGCCCAGTTGAGAGAAAATATTAGCAACCAAACATAAAAAATGAGATTGTATTGCTTCAACAGCACGTAACTAACATTGCAACGAGTCAATTACTCACACCCACAGCCTTTTGTCACCTCCATTTACTCTTCAACAACATGCATCAGATAGATTTATTAATATAATTGTAAAAGGACCACATGCTCAATAAGTCAAACATTCAATCCCACCACCAACATGACCACAACTTTCAAACAATATACTTCCTAATAAATTGATAAAATCAAGTACCATTACTTGCAAGAAACCACGAAAGCAGCTGTCTGACTTGAAGTTTTAATAACTGGAGGGAGTTGAAGATGCAAAACTGAGATAGTATTTTCACTCAGGTACATAATACATATATGCACTGTTAGGCCAATTTTCTCCTTCAATCAATGTTATAACATGGGGAGAAACAAATACAATAGAAGGGTCATGAACAACAGTTTCATGAAAAAATTTGAAGATACAATTGAAAATTACAGAATGGATGCTTAACAAAAAAGAATAAGCCATATTGCTAAAGGATCAAGCATGCAAATCAACAAACCTTCACCATTAAAGTTCACAAGAAGGTTGTGCGGATTATGACTTTGTTTCAGTTGCAACAGAGGCTGACCAGGATAACGGAGCACAATCCCGTATCTAAACAGGAATAGCATCATTAAGAAAACTGTACAGTAATATCACTGAAACATCACACAACGTATGAAATAACTTACTTTTTGTTGAAGTACTCAGAAAATGAAGTATATTGTGATGATACATTGTCTTTCTTTACATCAAAAGGACTCTCAGCAGAAGTGTTACTCATAACCTCATCAACAGAGTAGATTCTTCCAGTATGGATAGCCACCACCACCGTATCTTTGAGATTTTTTACATCAACAGAGCAATTAGCAAACTGAACTATCCCTGCACTGTTGCACTCAGTCTCAGATGAGACGGTTCTTGGAACTGAGTTCCCTGTGTCAACGTTACACTGGCTGCTCAAACACGAGTTTCTCTTTAAGAAATCTACCACAGAAACACAAGAATTGATCCCTGCCCAATTTATTCTCCAAGATTCATCTTTTGAATCATTCAATGTCTCAACTGGAAGAAGCAAATATAAGCAATATGGGGTCCACAGTTTTCTTGTTTCTTTCTCCAGTGAAAGTTCTCTCTGTTTTCTAGCTGATTTGGTTCCATACAATTTCCCAAACAATCCATTAAAGAAAAATTCCTGAAAGCACTTTGCTTTTTCCATCTGTTATGAAAATACTAGTTCCAGTAAGTACTACCCCAACAAGATACTAGTTCCAGTGAGTACTACAAAGAAAAAACATAAATTTGAGTTCAAATGCTTAAGATGTACCTGTTCCCCGTCTAAATGAACCTCCCCACAGAAAGAAACAGAAGCCTTGACTGTTTTCGAAATCAGGTAAAGGTCCAATTTGAGATTCCCCACATCATCAGCAAGCTTCGACTCAATGAGAAGAACAAATCCAGAATACAACTCACTGGCAATGTTACAGGAGAAGTCAAACTTATATCCCTGAAAAATGACAGCATCAAGTTTCTCCCCCCAAGTTCCAGATAGCATACGAATGCAAGTTGTACCATGTAGTTCCTTCCTTTTAGTAGTTCCTTTAAAGACCAAATACAATTATTTATATTAAAAAGATGAAAACAACAAAAGAAAACCAGGAACAGAAACTGCATCAGCACATAGCCACATGGAATATGGGGCGCCAAAACAAAAATCAAGATGCAGTAAGACAGAGATGATAAAGCTGGTTTAGAAAGTGAATACAGATTTGATAACCAAAACGTTTTGGCAGCCCTGTTTACATCATTCAGCAGTTAAATTTCAAAGCAAATGACACCAAGCATTAGGCCAAGGAACAGTTGTTAACTTTTAGCCACAATCGAAAACAAATAGAAAGTGATTATTCATAAATATAAATCAAAGAATGACTGACTCATAAAAAGCAACTTAAGTTCATTGTGCATCAGCAAACACTCAGACACTGATTTTCTACAAAATATTATGTACAGAACAATGTACCTGCACCAGAAGCTTGCTCTTTTCTTTTCACATCAGGCACATCAACGACTGGGAGAAGATGGTCATTCAGGGCACCCATTTGATGTAGCTGCTGACACGCTTCCAAGCAGACAAGCTGCTTTGCTAAAGAAGATTTCTTGCATACAGGGCCAACTAACGTTTGGAAAGCCGCATTTGGAGGCAACGTGATCTTACACTCATAAGACTCTCCAAGATATGAGATATGAAAAGTTGGCTTTGGAGTGAAGTACCTAAGTCACACGGTAATCAAATAAGGGTTCAATAAGAATTAAATTTTTTTTAACCAGTAAATTCAAGAAACAGTAGTGAATAGTTTATAGATGCATACTTATCCCTAGGCAGCGTTTCACAATATTTATGTACAAGACTGACACTAGAATCTGCAGTGACTGATGCTCCAGTGGAGTCCACAGTATATACATTTGTTTCCTCCAAAGGACATGCTTTCAAAATGCATGCTTCAGGATCTCTTTTGATAGCTGTATCTGTCATCAAAAACTCACTCCTGACAATCTCATATAGTTGATCCCTTTGTTTCTTGTTTCCCCTGTACTTTATGAATATTCAGAAAATAAGTACACTTAATACACACACAATAAGGACATCTATAGAGAAAATCTTCTACTCACTGAACAAGCACACTATATATATCCACTACCCATATGCTGATAAAGTGAAACAATAAAGACATGACCTCACCTCTCCAGCATTGTGATGAACTGAGAGTTATCTTGCCGAGCCCGTCCCCTCGACTGGACATAACTACGCACTGTCTTTGGCAGGTCAAAACGTACCACACAGGAGCAGCTCGGAACATGAATTCCCTCCTCAACTACATCGGTAGCAAATAATAAATTGACCTATCCAGAAGGGGTCAACTGAGTATCAGGTTTCCAATGTCAAAACTTCTCATGAATCAGTTCCTTTCCTACAATATAAAAGATCATATACCTCCCCAGAGCAGAACAACTCCAATGTCTCCTTTTGTATTTTCGGCGCCAGAGAGTCAACTGATGTAGTGCTTCCAGTCAAATAGGAAACCGTAAAATGAGACAAAGAAGTAACCTTCTTCATGAATCTTTCAATCACTTTAGCCGTGATGATTCTATCAACAAATATGAGGCACCGAACTTCCCTAGATCTTCTGCAATAAAAAATTATGGATGATAAGCAACTTCGCAATGACGTGAAAAATTTGACCAAGAAAGTTAGTCTTACCCAAAAGAACGAAAAATTTGAACAAGTTCATTTAATTTTGGAGATACGTAGCCCACATCTACCGCCTTCAAATGGTCAAACCCGAAATCCAAGAAATTTTCAGAACCTGACGAGAGAAGGAAATAATAGCTTATTTTACTAAAACAGAATTGAAAGTTATAGGCATCATCAAAACTATATGGCGACAAAAAGTATGTCGGCAAAATAAGGCATTATTCATCTATTCTCAAGCATCTCAACGATAAAACACTATCAGAAATGAGCAAAGTGTTAAGTCCTTATTAATTTGAACAGATAACAAAGGGTCAGAAAAGATAAAGAGAGACAGAGAGAAAGCATGATATAAATATATATATATATATATATATATAGAGAGAGAGAGAGAGAGAGAGAGAGAGATTTCACTACATTATTAACAGCCGATTTTTAATACATAAAGTTAGACCTGAGTGGCATAGAAGTTGATAAAAGAGTTATGAAAGATAGCTAAAGAATTGCATACCATGCAGAAACGATTCCCTAATTATACCAAACACTTCCTCAAGAAAACGTCTGCACTGCAAAGAGCCCTCTCTATAAAGTTCACACTCCTTCGCGCATTTCGGAGCATTCTCTAAACAGATCTTAACAGCCTACAAGAGAATAAGGTTATATATTCTCATAATTAGAACCAGAAGGAAAGACCATAAAGAAACTAGAATTAGAGAAGACCAAAGTGACCTTTCTCCTGCATTACCATCTTAAGATATATCTGAGACTCTTAGTACATGGCTATATAAGAGTGCTTATAATCAGAGTCATAAAAAGCACCGAGCCTCAATAATGTGTCACAGGCTCACAGCATGTGTATCAGAAGTAACTATTTGGCATGACCTGAAGCTCATTAAGGCTCACCATCATGCAGTTGGACCTGCTTGAATTTGTATAAAAGTCTGAGGGTGACTACCAATTGGTTGTTTATTTCCTAGAAAAACCACCTTTCATCCATGCATTATACTTACAGTCATACCTCGTAAGTACATATGAGACCAAGCTCGTCAAGGCAATATAAGATCTTTGTGTAGTCATTAGACATTCGTTTCTGCAATGTCTTAATTTTATCATCAATGTCACTCAGATTACTTTCTACTGATACCTGCAACTTTGATAATGAAGCATCAACCTGTACATGGAAGTTTTTTTAGTATTCACACAAGTTTGACACGCGAAAGTAAGGTAACAATGAACAATAAATTTGTTAACATACATGTACAGCAGAAATACCTTGGACCAAGAGGCTTCCATCTTTTCTTTCAAATCCGAACTCAGAAACCATGCTTGGCCATAAAATCGACAAGTTTCTTTTGCAGAAGGGACACATACTTCCATCTCTGTTATGTCCTCAATAGTATAAATCTGTGTAAGCGAATTTAATGATATTAAAGCATCACCATCAGTAACTGATATATGTATATTGTATAGTAATCTAACTGGAATATTTCTGTATACCTGAGAATCTAAAATGCTTTCAAGTTCTGATAACTGGCCCTCACAATCCTTTGTGGATGAGACACCTAACACACAATGTTGTATATAAATATGCACATATAAGATTTATAATAACAGCAGGTTTGGACTCAACAATGAACATGAAAAAAAAATCCTCTAGACATACAAAAACCACAGCAACGGGTTGAAAGAAGAGAGAGCACAAATAATAAACAATAGCTATAGATTACCTTTTTTTATAACAGGTGATGCCGTCAAGCCAAAAATCTTTGGCTTATTACCAGACTTGTGATAAAACTCCTTCACCACAACAAACCATTTGTCAAGATGACCCTTGACTATAAAATATATAAAGAAGACGAAATGCATAACAAAAATGAATTGGAAAAAATTCCATGAAAGTGAAATTAACCTTCATTATCTTTGTATAAGGATGGTTTCCAGTAGCCCGATGGCACTCATCAATAATCATCAAGCATACTGCTTCCAAACTCAAGAATGCCTTTCTTAAGGCATCCAAAAAAATCTTGGGGGTCATAACAAGCACCTAGAGGATAATATATAAAACAAATATGCATTAATTTAATAGCCTCTGCAAAAAAAATTGAGAAAACTATTTTATTACAAGGAATCTAACATGACTATCACATGTTGTGCATGAATGCAAATATTTTTTATCAACATGAATGCAAATCTTTTGAGAATTCTAGTTTACATAGTGTAAACAATGTAATAATGTCATGTTATTAGTTCAAAAGATAAGAACGCTTAAATCCTTGGAAAGAAGAGTAAACTGATACAGATTGCGATAGTTTCAATATTACTCAACAATCAACATGAACCAAAAAGTAAACTTAGATCATTACCCTTTTTTACTCCTTGTTCTGTGTTATGGGTTTATTTATTTAATCAGTTTTTTCCCATTGTTTTGTAATTGCCAATTGGTGGCTTTGTTTCATCCGGTTTTGTTCTCTTGAAACTCTTTAGCTCAATGTGTGATATATTGCAGTGAATCCATAAAAAAGACGAAAACTTTTGACCAAAAAAAGAAGAAAACTTACATCATGCTCATTCATTTTCTTTTCCCAGCGCTCCATGGTCCACGAATCAACTCCCAACGCTCCATAATACTCTCCTACGTTATAATTTGTGCTTTCTTTAATAACCTTAAATTGCTGCAATCACAAGAACACATAATCCCAATAAGCTACAAGACCACCAATGAGCCACATTGCATAAAAAACACAAATTTACAAGAACAAAATTAGGAAATGGTACCTGGTGAACAAGATGAACAGTTGGAGCCAAAAAGATAATCAATTTTTTGGCACCACCACTTAAATTATTAGTTTGGCAGCCTTCGTAGTCTCTGATGAGCATCACAGCTATCATTGTCTTCCCGGAACCGGTCTCCAGCACCGCTATCGTGTTCCTCCGCCTCGCGACCTCATACACCTCCGACTGATACCTAAAAATTCACGCCGGAGAAATTTACATTGTTAAAAACAAGGCTTTGAATTTAGAGAGAGAAAGGATTAGAGAGAGAGACCGTCTGGGACTGAAGTTCTTGCAAGATTGCGGTGACTGATCATCATCAGCGACATGACCGAGTGGGTTGGAATTGGATTCTTCTACTTCCATTCCGTGAAAAGCACCGTCCTTTGATTCTGACTCGGATTCCGGCCGGGAATGCAATGCCGGATGAAGAGGGGGAGGAGGTGAAGAACACGGAAATAGTGAGCCCAAGCAATTTGGTACTCTCTCTTAAGTGCTTCTTCAGAGTAACGTACAGTGGAGAGCTGACACTCTCTGTACTGTCTCTCGCAGGTCTGTGTGGGTTTTGCTAAAATCCGCCAGCGGTAACGTAGCGGGAGACGACCTCGTATTAGACGGTGTCGTCTTGTGATTTAGTGGAGCCCCGCGCTTTAATTGACAGGACAAGTCACACAGGAAATTGTTATGACGGTGACTTCCAATGCGGGCCCTCCACAGGATTCGGTGCGCAAATCGGGGACAATCCTTTTTAAGTTGTTGGGTCACGAGCATCATATTTTACCGGGACTAGGATTCTCATTTTTTCTTATTCTTTTTTTTTATTTATTCTCTTCATTCTCTTTTTATTTGAACGGTAACACTTAAATTACGTTAACATTTTATATTAATTTAAAAAAAAAAAAGACAAACTAGAGAATGCGAGAGGAGGGGATGGAAGAGAATGAAAAGATGATGGAAGAAAATCCTAATCCATTTTAACGACCTAAACTCATTATTTTTCAGTTAAATTAAATATTTGAGGCATTTAATTGAGTTTTAAAAAATTGACACATTATGTTCATAAAAACATAAATTGACGGTCTAATGATATTTTTATTCAATTGTAAGTGAAAGGTTTATGTTCAATTGTCACTAAAAAAAAATTAAACAATATTATTGCTAGCCCATTGTAGAGCTTAACCCACTATCTCACTCCTTATGATAGATAACGTTTGATAAAAAATAAAAATAAAATAAAAAAGTTCAAAATTTTCATCATAACAATAAAATAGACAACTGTTTTTGAAAATGAATTGATTTTTTGTAAAGATAATCTATAAATAAGGACTTAAAAAAATAGACAATTCGAATACGTGGGTTTCATACGAAATTTGCTTGAAGTGAAGGTAGTCGTACGGTATTTGATAAAACCTTAAAATGTAATGTTTGTAAAGTACTTAGAGAAAACTTGTAATTAATTGATAAACAAACGAATTTTGAATTTATACTGTTACCAGTAATCACCACAAGAACAAGTTCCATCCTTGAACCGATGGAAGCGATTTGCATCTCTCAAAACAATCTCTCTCTGATAAACCTTTGATATGTATTTCACTGCATTATGGCAATCTCCACAAACTCTCAGGTTTTTTATCACCCGAATGGCGGCCGACGGAGGAGTGCTTATGAGTCCGTAAGCTATTGCTAGCTTCTCGCTGTGGTAGTACAGAGACCGCTCTTTCTCCTCTGCTTCCACATCCACCAGTGCAAACTCCGTATCCGGGACGTACCCTTCTTCCCCGATTCGCCTTATCATGTCCTCCACCTTGTCGTGTATGAGATCTGCTTGTGGATGGGATTTATCGTCTACCATGAACAAATGTACCTTGTTCTTCACGTCCATCCAGCTGAAACCGGGTTCTTTCTTTACATTCTGTTTCTGCATCATTGCTCTGGCATCATTTACCACATCCCATTGGTTGGCAGCCGCGTAGATGTTGGATAAAAGCACGTAGGCGGAGGAGTCAGATGGCTCCACAGCCAGGAGCTGTGTTGCCACTCGTCTTCCAGTTTCAGTGTCCCCTTTAACTCTACAAGCACCTAGCAGGGCTCTGTACATTGAGGCGGAAGCTTCAAAGGGCATTGTTGCTATCAGTTTCTCAGCCTCTTGGACTCGACCTGCGCGGCCAAGGGCATCAACTAGGCAAGAGTAGTGTTCAATCTCAGGTTCAACGCCGTAATCTTTCTGCATTGTAGAAAAGTACTCATAAGCTTGGGAAACTAAACCAGAATGGCTGCAAGCAGAAAGGACTCCAATGAAGGTTACTCTATCAGGCTCGATGTTCTTCGTTTTCATGACTTTGAAAAGGCTTAGTGCTTCTTCAGCATTTCCGTGCTGAGCTAAACCAACCAACATGGCATTCCACAGGGCGACATTCCTAACATCCATCCTCCTGAATAAACGATAAGCATCTTCTATGTTGCCACACTTGGCATACATGTCAACAAGTGATGTCGCGACGAAAGGGTCTGAGGAAAAATCCAACTTTATCACATCAGCGTGTATCTGTTTCCCTTGTTCTAATGCTGCCAGACAAGAGCTGGCTTTGACAAGCGTGGCAAAGGTATATTCATCAGGCTCCACTCCTGACTGCCTCATCTGATGGTATACAGAAAGAGAGCGCCCTTCCTCTCCATTTTCTACACATCCTGAGATCATAGTTGTCCATGCAACACCATCGGGTGCAGGGATGTAATTGAACACTGTGTGTGCATTTCCCATGTCTCCACATTTGATATACATATCTAGAATTCCGCTGTTAACACATAAATCTGAAACAAACCCTGTTTTTATGGCATGAGCATGAATTTGCTTTCCTGGTCCCAAAGCCACCAGGCTACTAGCAGCCTTAGCCGCAGTTGTTAAAGATATCTCATCTGGCCTGTGTCCACCTTCGTGCATCATCCTCATAAGGTCCAATGCATTGTGACAGTCATTACTGATTATGTATCCGAACATCAGTGCATTCCAAGAAGCCAGATTGAATTTAAGTTTGTTTCCAAGAAGGACCTCTGCGTCCTCCATGTTTCCACTTCGAGAATAAACATCAATAAGAGCCGTCGAAACAAAACTGTCAGCAACAAAACCGGATTTTATAGCATGAACATGAATCTGCTTACTGGCTGACAACCCTTCTTCAAGTGAGGAGCAAGCCCTTAAAACACTTGCAATAGTAAATTGATCGGGTCTCAAACCATCATGTAATAAGCCTATAAATAAGTTTCCCGCTTCCTCTCCTAAACCACTTTGCGCGCAACATGATATCATCGAGTTCCAGGAAATTAAGTCCACTTCTTTCATGCGATTGAACACTTTTCTCGAAGAATAAACAGAACGAGCCTTTGAATACATGTTGATAAGGCTATTTGCAACAGAAACAACGGAATCAAAACATGATTTCAAAGCAACGCCATGAATCTGTTTCCCCAACTCCAAGTCATTTACACCTGCAACCGCAGACAGAATAACAACTAATGTTACGCTGTCAAGCACTACTTTTGATCTTACAATATTTCTAAAACACTCTACAGCAGCCCAATTTTCACCAGCTTTAACATACTCGGACAATGTCTTGTTCCACGAATATATGTCCAATGATTCCGACTTAGTATCATACAAAAACAATTTCATTGCATATGCTTGAACCTGCTCCATGTGCCTCTTGCCTTCTAAAGAATCAATTTGGTCAATCCCACTGAGAACAGAACGCACACTAACATAGTCGGGACGCAATCCACTGCGATGAAATGCAGAGAAGAAAGAAAGTCCTTCCTCAACACCCATTTCCATATATGCCTTAAGCATTGTATTCCACAACACCACATCCCTTTCCATCATCCAATCAAACAACACGCGGGCAGCCTTAATTCGTCCGAGTTTAGAATATATATTCACAAGAGCACCAGAAACAAACTCATCCCACTCCAATCCAATCTTAACAGCATACCCATGAACCGCCTCCGAAGCCCAAACATGGCCTGAGAGCAAACACAGCTTCAAAACCGGCGCCAAAGTGAGCCGACTGGTAAAAACAACAGATTCACGAAGACGCCGGAAAAGGCCAAGACCCTCCTGAACATTGTCCGAATCAGAGCCCGCAGCCTGCGCATAGGCCGCTAGAATGGAGTTCCATGTGACAAGGTCTCGGCCGGGCATTTTATCGAACACGCGGCGTGCGGTTGACAGACACCGGCATTTGGAATACATGGTGATGAGGTTGTTGGTCAAGAAATGACCCGGGTCGTCGCCGGAGGCTATAATCAGCGCGTGAACGCGCTTCCCGAGCGGCAAGTCTGCGGCGGCAATGGCAGCGCGGAGGACGGAGAACCATTGAGAGGAGGAAGAAGAAGACGGGGAGATGGGAGAGGAGTGAGAGAGGGGAGTGGAAAGAGAAGAGAAGGCGAAGAGAGAGAAAAGAGATTGTGGGTGTGGAGAATTGGTGAGGAGGGAAATGGATTTGGGACGGAGGTGGGGTTGCAATTGCATTATCGTTACTTGGTTGCATTGTCTGGTTTTCCCTCCGAAACTCAAGATTCTGGTATTTGTACTTCGGAAGACCTATTTATTTCACGAATATATGCACAAATAAAAAGGGAAGGGAAAATAAGACAAACATATCCCATCGCCTACTTAGAGATCTCGAAATCAACTGCACTATCGCTACTCGACTGTTATATCCACTTTAATGTCTTAATTTAAAGGAAAGGGAAAATAAGACAAAAGAGTGAGAATAGCAGCATTCAAAATAAAACTCAAACGCTTATTGTCGGTTTACTTGCGAGTATCAGTTAATTTCATTGGAGGTATGGTTGTGTCACAGCTTAAAACTTTAGTGCTTGGTTGTTTTTTGTTTTTTTGATACATCAATATTTTTAGACTAAAAAGAAAAAGTTCGGCCAAACCACACAATGAACAGTGTAATTTGATATCGAATTCGTCATTCATGAAATTCAAATCTAAAATCTCATTTCCAAGTGAAAAGGAATAAAAAATGCCTTAATAAGGATGTGAAGATTTCGCTTGTCAAGAGGCACATAGCCGATGAAGCCGGTCGAACTCCAGTAAGCCGGGAAAGGAACCGGAAAAGGGAAATTAAAAAACCGCTCCAGGTCGCTGGGGAAACATGTTTCATTCTGAATGGCACAGGGTATAACTGGCAAGGTGAATTGTTCTATCATGTAATTCAATTCTATCAGTTACATCTGAGGATCAAAAAGGAATTTAACAAAGAAATAAAATTTTAAGATACAAAAAACGCAAAAGAGGCAGGGCATCTGCTAGTGTAGGATCATTTTGGCTACAGAAAACGCAATCCCTCGATCAACTGCTCCACTCCAACTTCTTTTTTTTTCTTTTCGTTTTGTCGGAATTTTTCCTTCTAAATTTCCCATCCTTCTCTTTGTTGTTTTTTTTTTTTTTTCGTTTTTCAGACTTGGACTAAACTTGTTTTCTTCCCATGTATAGATACAAGAATCGCTATGACGACTACGGCTTCACGGACTGTGCTGTGCTAAAAATATACTCTACCTCACAAGTCATCTTCGTGGCTCAGTATAACAGAATTCGGAGCAGCCCTGGCTGTGGTTCAGTGTAGTCAATGCCTTCTTTGAGTAGGTATCGCTGTACAGCTATTGGGAGCCTTGCCGGTGTGCCAGAGCCCCTGGTGTGGTGGCCAGTTCCCACACATATACAAACCAGAATACCAGGCTCTCCTGCCCTGGCAGCGTTCCTCAACACGCTCAGCTCGTGCTCCAGGACATGAAGGGCTTCACTTACATGCAGCCCGTGCAGGTCTATCATCCTCTCTTGTGACCTCCCATTGCCCTGCGTCTCTGGAGAAACTGGGTTCCTGTGTTTTCAGAAAACGGTACGCAACAGGAAAAGATTAAAAAAAGGCAACCAATTAACTTACCAAAAAACAAGAAATAAACATGAAAACTAAGGTCAACGATGAGGAAATAGGTCAACAGGGTTAACTCCGTTATCAACTCATGCTCAGTATGAGTAAGTAGCACTCTACTCATCGAGAGCCTTGTTCAAGTTGTCTCATACAAACACAGAACATCAATACTTAGAACCATTCTCAGATCAAAATAACTCCAAATTCAGGTGGTGGTAAAATGTCACACGGTATTCATATATTCCCTAAAATTTCAATCTTATCCAAACGACAAAATTAATACTCAGGGCATCCTCTGCCCACACGAACCACAAACAGTGGGGGATAACAAACCTCTGACGATATATAGACTCTTGAGCTTTTTCATGAGCTTCCTTCATATGCATGTTGTGCAGCTGTCCTTTAACGCTCAGCTCCTTTGCTAGAGCCTTGTTTCCAACAAGGTATGCTTGCCGTGCCTGTTTATAAATAGGAACAATCAGGGTAAATTTGGTTCACAGCAACTTTAGGTGAAAAATTAGTAGCAGGGATTGGAGTGAAACCAAAAATCTTATGTGGCTCAACATTCATGCATGGTAGAAAGGAAAAACATGAAACTGCAGTGCCATGCCGGCATGACAGTATCATGTAGGAAAAACACTCCTACAAATACCTATTGGTTATATACACATTTGTTTCAAACCCATGGAAGGTGCACACCCCCCATTAGTTGCTGTGGTTTGTTTCTTGGCCACATATTTTGATTTTCAATGTTGACATCGAACTTAGCCAAACAGCATTGCTGGTCAACTCAATAGAGTCAATCACGATAGAAAATTAAATCTACCGAGATGTCCATATGCGGCACCAACACAATTTTTAGCCAATTTAAGGCTTCACTGTTAACATAAAGTGAGAAGGATGTGGCAGAAAGGGACTCACGTTTACAGAAACAGACCATTTAAGAACATCAAGTACAAACCTGCTCAAAGTATGCATTACGTAGGAGTGCATGATCCCGAGCTTCATCCCGCAGATCAGAATACATATTTGCTGTCATCTCAACAATGTTAAAAACATATAGATCGGGAAGGATGTCCATAACTAAATAGACATAAACAGAAGTAATTTGGTTGACCAAGGGACATTACCAACTGCATCTCCAGTTTCAAGCCAAACAGGCGCAGTCCGAGGTGAACCACGATTCTGTGACCTGTCGCTGTACATGCCTCTTCCATGCCCAGTACTGTAAGTGCTATTCAAAAGCTGGGAACGTCTGCTTGAGCCAATAGCAGCATCGGCAGAACCATTTCTCTCATACTTCCATCCAGAATCCTGGGTCGCCAATTTCCTGACAGCTGAAGCAAGATCTATCGCACCTCTAGTAGGAATTGATGAGCTAGACTTGAACAAAAGCATGTTGTCCTTGTCAGAAGATCGATAAGGATTGCCACTTTGGAAATCATCATCTCCGGCATATTTTGAATGACCATGATGACCGTCTGTTGGTGTAAGTGCAGGGAAGTCCATTGAGCTAAGATCGGGAACTGACAAGGTCTTTGAGTTCAGATTCTCATTAAAACCACCATCAACTTGAAGCTACAATTCAAAACAAAAATATCGCATCAAACACTTCAACTCACACACAATGAAAAAGGACATATAGTATCTACAGAATTAGCATGAACAGTTTCATAAACATGTTTTCTTTGACTTGATTTTTTGAAAAACACAATATTTAACTTTAAAGAGAACTATTAACTGACAACAATCCAATGTAACAGAAGGCATGCAAGCTGCACTGATTCGAGGGCCAAAAGCTTATTCTTCAATTCAAATAACAGACGCAAGCATACCTCCAACTGAGTTAACATCTCAACAGTCAGGTTCAAGTCACAACCATTGGCAAAGTAAACTTCAGCAACGCTCTGAGCAGAAAAGCCGGGGAACTGTGAAGCCAAAAACTCAGCAGGGTTAATATCCGCACCTTCCACAATTGCATGCTCACGCAACATATCATTCATGAACCCGTGTCTAGACATGCCATCATACGGATACTCCTCCTGACCATTGCTGACAAACTGATTGCTGTTCAGAATCCGCTTATCCCAAGGCTTAGGTGACATATGAAGGAAACTGGCCGATGAAAGATCCTCCCCCCCAAAGGGAGGTGCAGAAGCTCTCAACTTTTCAGAAAAGCTATTGCCATTAATATGTGACTCGTTTGATAAGTATCCACTGCCCATAGAGGCAGGAAACCGTGTTGCTTCAACATCTTCGCGTAAGGACAAACCCGCTAAAGAGAGGTTCCCAAGGACTTGCGACTCATCTTCTCCCATGACCTTAAAGTCAGGGGTAATATCATCAGGGAGCTGGTGGCGCCAATATTGGTGGGCCTCGTCATCGGAATTATTTGATGTGGAAGATTCTGTTCGATCTAGTACTGCTTTTCCAAATGTTCCAGAAGAAGAAAACTTTGTTGTGGCCTGAGCTGCGCTGGTGCTTCCAGATGACGGAGATCTGAGGGAAAAGGGAACAAACTCTGCCGCATTGGGATTCAATGCAGTTGCCTTGTTTGCAGTGCTTAGTTTGGTGTCGTTGGTAAAGGATCCTTTCTTGGACAAGCTCATTATTTACGGAAATGGAAATAACTAGAAGTCTACAACAGCTTTGAATAAAAAAAACAACTTGATTTACATTAAGCTTCAACCAAACCCTGCAAAACCGTCCATCGAGTGTTAAAATTAGTCCATTGACCCAAAATTTCCCCTTCCTGAAAACCAACTCGCAATTCAGCGAGTCCGTCACAGTCTGCGAAAAGTTAAATCATACATACATCACCATTTTCAAATATACAACACACCTAAATTATTGTTCAGAGAAACATGCTTAAACCCCTAAATTCAATTTGATTAAAAAATCAAACAAAAAAGTTCAATTTTCAGAGCCACAATATAACACAAAAAATACAATCTCAGACATTAATTGTATCCAAAGCTCATTTAATTAAGAACTGATTTGGACAGTACTACCATATTCCACCGCAAAATCTAGACAAAAATCAAGATTAAAAGATAAACAATAAATCATGACTACTTTTTACTCAAGCAACCAAATTCAATCGATCCCAACAAATTCAACGCCATTAAATATAAAAAATTATAAAAATAAAATAAAAATTAGAGAAACGAAAACAATAAAGCTGCAAAATTGAACAGAAGAAGCTCAAGATCCGATTGAATGAAGTAGCAAGAGTATACCTTTTCGTACCAAATCGAAGGGATCCATCGGCTAAAGATTACACCAACTAAAAAAAAGAGGAGAGAGAAAGTTCGAGAGAGAGAGAATCGAAGGTTTGGGGGTTTTTGTGCGGAGAGCTTGGAGAGCTGTGTCTCCAGTATTATCTTCAAGCTTTCAAGGCTACCTCTCTCTCTCTCTGGTTTCTCTCTCTACTTTCTCTCTCCTCTGTGTTTTTGTTTGAAACCCTCTGTGGGCTAGAAAGATAGAAAAGGAAAAAAAAGGGCTAATTCGAAACACCACTTCCACCACCACAGAAATTTGTAAAGGACAACCCAAACCCTTCGCCACTCGATTTGACCTCTCTCTCTCTCCACTTTCTCTCTTTATCTCTGTCCAAATTGTAAGCATTATTGCTTTTATTTTAATATTTATTTGACGTAATTGGGATTCGGATTTTAGTATTTTTTTTTTTTCTTTATTGTTAGTGTCAATTTTGAAAAATGGTTAGACCAACTTTAATGGTGGGCTAAAAATCAAATTACATCCCAAAATTTCCCCCCAAACCCACTCCAACCCAAGGGGAAATTTTGAGCTAAATGCTAAATGCTAAACCAATGCCAAATTCCCCCTGAAATTTAGTCCAAAAATTGGGGTGGACTCTACCCAATATTTATCGGAATTTAAATTTTTTAGATTAAAATATTCATAAAATTAATTTACGATAGTCTACGTGTTTATTTTAAAAAAAAAATTAATTTAACAAAAAAATAGCCTAAGTTCATTCTTTAATAATCCCAGGCTAAAATTTTAGAGTAGAACGATTGGAATAGAAAAGTTGTTTTTGGGCTAAAAGCTAAATTTTTCGGGCTAAAAAATTTGACCTTTAGCTCAACCATTGGAGATGGTCTTAGGACTTTTTTTCAAAAGACTTGGTAATTCGTGTTTGGTTGTTGGGTTCGTGTTGATACGATATAAGAGATTAACCTGACATAATTATTTTTTTTATAAAAAATAGATCAATTGGTGATTTAGTAGTGCCGTGTGAAATAAATATTGAAATTCTTTCCTAAACACTGAGTCACAATATGATGATTAACCTGATTGATTATTAATTACGTTGTTTATTTCAAATCCAACTCTGCACAATTTTAACACGTTACATGATAAAGAAATGATGAAACTAAGTTCTATTTTAGCATGTTATATTTGAGTTGACTAAAAACTAATTGATGTGATTATGATTTGAGCAGAATTATAGTCAACCAAAACCCATTTATTTTTGTCATTTTCTAATCGAGTTATCGTGGTGAGTACTAAATAGTCATCTCAAGAGTACAGCTTATAATTTTCTACCAAAATACCAAGTATTAAATTCTCTAAGTACTTGAATTTAAATTCATGTTGGCAAATCTTATTTTATGCTTTAATATATAATTTTATTTGTTGGAATGGTCTTTAAACTAAATAATCAAAGAACTAAATAAACAGTAATTAATTACAAAACTAGTTAGTCAAGATACAAAACTAGCTAGTCAACAATTGTCTTAAGACTAAGAATTTTTGTATGTCTTAGGTATCATATAAGTGAATTACAACCTACATCGATAATTCTAATATGTTTTTTTTAATGATAATGTTTCGATAAGTGTTGAGTTAAAAAATACTAGCGGATAGATACATTTATATTTGGAGTTTTATTAGAAAATATCTTTGAAATTGATCTACTAAATTAAAATATGATTTAAAATTTAAAATCGATGAACGTAGTTCTTGAATATAGACGGCCATCCTTCTCAAGTAATTACCCCAAAACTAAGCAGCAACAAATTGACGAAACATACCCGAAACTGACCCGAAATCCAAATCCAGTAAGAAAATTTCCGCGCCCCGAAACACGCAAACTGATTCGGGAATTGGGAATCCAAAAATCAGGAATCCAAATCCGAGAAGTGTTCGGTATCGGAGTTCAAATCCGAAAAGTGTTCTGTTCGGCTCCGAAACAGTTCACTATAAATGCAAGCCAATCAAGCCACTCTGCAAATTCTCACGGTAAAATTTTCAAGTCTCTGAGATAATCTCGCCGTAACGTAAAAAATCGCGTCAGAAAATTTTCAAACTTTCAAATTTCGCATTGATTAATTACAGAATTAAAACGTTAAAATTGTTTGATTGCTGCTTGTTCAAATTCCCAATCCCTCCGATTCCCAATTATTTTTTTCTATCGAGAGCTTTTGTTATGGAGTCGGCGGAGGCGAAGCGGATTTCGGAGCCGGAGGAGGAGTTGGTGGTGAAGTGCTACTGCTGCGGTTTGACGGAGGAGTGCACGCCGGCGTACGTGGCGACGGTTAAGGAGAGGCACCAGGGTCGGTGGATTTGCGGGCTCTGCGCCGAGGCGATCAAGGACGAGAACTCGAGGTCGTCAAGGAAGATCAGCACGGAGGAGGCGATGAAGCGGCACGTCAGCTTCTACGAGGAGTTCCGGATGTCGAGTCCTCCGGCGAAGCCGACGGAAGATCTTATATCCGCGATGAAGCAACTGTTGCGGCGGACTAAGGATTCGGCGAGGAGGGAGAGGCTGGGTGGCTGCCGGCCGGGGATGGTGAGGTCAAAGAGCTGCTTTGCGACGTTGGGGAAGGCGCAGGGAGATTGATTCCTTAGAAGCAAGATTAATGGAGTTTAGGAGGTGACTGAGAAACTAATAATAAGGATTAGGGATGAGATTAGTGGGATTGGGTTAACTGATACAGTAAGATCTTTTTTTTCACTTGATTAATTAGATTTAAGTGGTTTTTTGTTTTGATTAATGTTTGTGGATTAGGTCTGATAATTAACAGACATTGAGATTGAGTAAGGACGGAGAGTTCCAAGTTTTCCATTCATATTCGTTAACATTATCAAATCTACATGTACAACTTCTTTCTCCAAATTCCTTTACATATATACTATTTTTTTTTCACATTTTATTTTTAGAGTTTGTTCGGAATTGCTTTTAAAATAACTGAATGAGTTTTTGATGTAAATGTTTGTGGAACAAAATTCTTAGCAAAAATACAAGTGAACCCTAAGAAAACACTTAAATGCTTTTGGAAACAAAAAAAAAAAAAAACATTTTATTTAAAAACGTCTTCAATAATTTCAAAAGCACTTCCGATTGAGCTCTTATTATTGTTTGTTTTTGGTAATTAAACTAGAATCACAAGATACAAGAGGGTGCCTTGGAGTGTAAGTTTTGTGCAAAGTGAGTATTTTGGTCGGTTTTGTTACGCGGTGATTTAAGGCTCTCGAGTCTATAGTTCGTATACAATTATGTACTTATTTCTGGTGTTTTCATTCAATTACTTTCCTATATCCAACGTTTGATTATAGGAATGTGTTATTCACACATTTTTTTTTTACTTCTCACACATTCTCTTAATTTACGACCGTCGAATCAAAAGAGTTAAAAAAGATTAAATAATATAAATTAATAAAAAGTATGTGAGAAGTAAAAAAAAAAAAAAAAAAAAAAAAAAAAAAAGTGCGGATAGAACGTTTCTTGATTATAATAAGCCTTGTCATGATAACGATATACAAACTGATGGTCATCGGGTATGAGTTAAGGATGGTCATCTGATACCGGGTGGATTGGTGGTTGTACTCATGTAGGCTTGGATCATTATTTTCCATAATAATATACAATTTTAAGACTAAAATAAATCCCAATGACGCTCTTAGCGGGCCCCCAACCTTGATTTGTTGGAAGAGATCATCATTGAAGTTCAAGGATAATGATGGAGTGCTGTCCTTGTCCACGGCTTGCTTAAGGTATTGTTTTTCATGATGGAATATTTGGGTAGTGGATATTCCTTGAAAATAATTGCATCGAACCAACCAAACTCGCATGTGCAAATCATAGAACCCTACCGCACAATCGTATTGATTTTCATAAAAAAAAATAAAGTTGAATTAGGCTATTATAAATATAATTGTTTTCTCTTATTTATTAGAAAGAAAATGGATGAAATGAAAGTACTTTGCCAGGAGGATCCTCAAATCATGTTCGTTTATCGTATATCGTATGATCAATTTTTATCAAGTACTATTTATATTTAATTTAAAATAATTTCTGATTGTACAAAGTACGATGAACGAACATAATTAAAAGATCTCCGAATCCTTAAAAAAAAGATCCGGAGAGCAGTCTCCTCATTCACTACTTCGGCCCTTGTTTGGGGTGTTCAGATTAGATAGCACTTTTGGTCCGTAAAGTGTACCGTCTGCAGTACAGTGTTGAGCATCTTCGACCCTTGTACTGCATTTTGGGTTTTTTTTCTTACGACAAAATTGCCATCAAGCCCAAATCCATATTTTAATTAATTAACTATTTCCAACCAAAATATTGCAATAAATAAAAAATAAAAAATGAAAAAGCAACAACAACCGGTCAAAACTATCCTCGCTGGGGTCCGTTTTAACCCATGCTTAGCGGGGCCCCATATTTTCCAAATTCCAAATCAACCCCTCTAAACACTGTTAATCACAATGAATCGAGACATTAATCATCCCACAAAATTAGGTAAAAACGTCCAGATACCCGCAGAGATAAAACCGTAAATAATAACAACTCCGAGGGTGCATCCCAACGCACATCTTGTACCAAACAATATAGTTGTACTACACTCCAAACGGATCGAAATTTCCATCCAATAATTTTCCCTTTTTCTAATTTTCTTACCCATACGTCTTCCGCAAGTTTTCTTCTCCAAAATCCACCCCCCCCCCCTCCCCCCCAAACAAAAAATCCGCTGCTCCGACTTTCTCTCTCTCTAGAAATCGGAGAAGATGATGCACATGACCTTCTACTGGAGCCGGCAGGTTACGCTCCTCTTCGACTCGTGGAAAACCGACACGTGGACGAGCTACTCGCTCACGCTGCTCGTCTGCCTCCTCGTCCCGGCCTTCTACCAGTACCTCGAGAACCTGCGGGTGCGGATCAAGCGCGCAGCCTCCTCGTCTTCCCCGAAATCGGAGTCCGACGCGCCGATCCGGACCCCGCTGCTCGCCGCCAAGCTGGGCGGCGCCGGAGGAAGGTTCTCGGCGGGGCGGCTTGCGGAGAGCGTGCTTTTCGGAGTCAACTCGGCGATCGGGTACATGATTATGCTGGGAATCATGTCGTTTAACGGCGGAGTGTTCGTGGCCATCGTTGTGGGGCTGGCGATTGGTTACTTGGCGTTTCGGAGTGGGGACGATGAGGTAGCGGGTGCGGTGGTGGAGACTGATAATCCGTGTGCGTGTGCTTAGAATTTTTTTGGGTGGATTTAGATATTTTTTAGATACGATTCGAAAGGGTGCAACTTGCATTTGCCAATTTGCTATGTTTCTCTGTCGACATGTAATTGTCTGATCTTGTATTATTGTGGTTGTTTGTAATATATGCGTTGCTTTGTATTTAATGGTAAGTCGGCAGATCTGCTTTCATTTTGTTCATCTTTTAATTTGAATTTTTGGAATCTGCTGTGCTGATGATGATGATGGCCACGCCGTTGTTCTGCGGGGCTGTGGTTTTGGCGCCGGCGGGTTTTGGTCAGTTTTTCCGGGTTTTAGCGGGGAAGAAGACGTCGCGCTTAATTGTTGTTTTCAGCGTTTTGTTGTCGTTTGGTAATGGTGGTACTGAAGGCCAAACAGAAACTAAGTAGTTAAGAACACACGCAACCGGAGTTTATAGGACATTTTCCGGAGAGATTTTTTCGAGTAGCCAGTATTCAATCAGATACTCCACGCGTCACAATACAAGCAAATACTCCATGTGTTATAATACAAGCCAAGAAAGGATATGCCTTTCATGTCCGTCCATATGTCATAATACAAGCGAAGGTCAATCTTGAGTCTTCCTTGGATCAATTGAGAATGACGCATGTTGGCTCGAAAACAAAGTTCCAACCTCATCATCTACAGATCTCTTGTCGAGACTTGTTCTTTGCATCTTCCTTGGTTGCTGATGGCTGCGGCGACGGTCCTTGCAGCACAGTGAGTAGTTAGGGTTACTAGGGGTTGATCTTCTATTTTGGGTTTAAATCCTTGGCCTGGGTCCCTTTATTTTGTTGCTTGACCGGTCCATACAAAATTACCAGATAAAAAAAAATAAAAATAAAAATAAAAAAAATAAAAAAAACACCCGAGTACATAACAATAAAAGGTTTGGGAACAACATTATGAGATTCCTTATAAGCGATCAAATCAGGACTTCTCTCTACACGTAAAATGTACAAACTTGACAAATCCACCTTTGCATAATCACAACTTCTACACCAAACTATCTCTAACCAACCCATCTACCACAACAATTTCAATCGGTCTCAATATGGAACAAGTAGAATTTGAAGATGTTAGTCACATCGGAATTACCGTGGAGAGGAGGAGCGCAATCAACTCTGCACTGATGTACTTCGCTGTGTTCCTCTTCCGTTCATTCCATCCTCGGTTAAGTTAATGGGATTAATGTTGAAAAAATGGGCAAGTCAAAGTATGTCCGACTGGCTAGTGCTCATCTTCAATTGTCAGCGCCACTAGTTCACTCTCTTGCTGTTGGTTCCTAAACTTTGAACTGTTGGGGAACCATCTTTTAAGCCTGTCTGGCCAGAACCTAATGGTTTACAAACACAACCATTCACTTAAGTAAGAATAATGCATCCTAAACCCGATCTCTAAACCTCAACAATAGTGATCACAATAAAATCCGATCTTAAGTATTGAGAGATTGATATTGGAAAAAACACAAAGCAACTGTGACTTACAAATCCAATCTTTCATATATTGCCCGTCGTACTGAGGAGTTCAAGCCATAGGCTATGGAGTTGAACAGGCCCTGTAACAAGTATAAAAGTAATAAATTTTCATCAGGATAATAAAAAAACTAATAAACTAGAACCCATTTAGATACGAACAATGTTGTTCAAAACGTGAATTGACCATTGTACCAAAAAAAAGGAAACTAACTTGCCATAGAAAATTAGTAAGTTACCATGAGTGAAGCTGTCCCAACATCAAGAACAGAGAGCCAAAATATTTTATGACTTGGTTCAATAAAGTCATGAATGCGGTTGATTGTGCTAAAGGCCCATGATCCTATCAGGATGAGCGGATAGTACCCCCACCGGTTCAAAGCCTGTTGAATCAAAGCAATGGAATACAATTAAGATGAACAGTTGAAGGTACTTTTTTAAAGAGAAACTATTGAATGTACAGTTAAACAATCTAACGTACATGTAACATGAGACCACTAAAACATCATAAATATAAAACTTCCACATTTCTGTGCCTATATATATATATATATACGAACTCAGTCTGAGTCTGACCCTAGGAAACCAGTTGCAGCACAAAATACCTTCATTTCTGCTCTAGAATCTGATTGGTAAGTCCGATCTGACATGCCAGCTGCCATCTATAATTTCCAAACCAGAATAATGATCTCAACAAGTGTAAAAGTGAGTGGAAATTATTTGTTCGCAAAAAAATAAATGCTAGTGAGAATACATACACGTCTCGCATTCTTCAGCATGCTTATCACTTGAAAATATGTAAAACCATTGTAAAGAATTGCACCCCAAAGTGGCATATAAAATGTTACAAGGTGAAGCGCCTGTAAAAACGGGTGGAAAAATTAGAGCACAGAGAAGAAAACTTAATTACATCAGGAAGCAACAGTCAGAACTCCAAATGAGTGAATTGTGTAATAATGACTTGAGGTGGTTCTAAATTCTAATACAAATGACGCTTAGATTTGTAAAGATAAAACTTGTTTAGAATCTACAACACATATATCAAGAATTAATGAAATACAGCTATCAAAATTTAGAACTACGACATATTAAAACATTGATAAA
The DNA here is from genome assembly GCF_041283825.1 of Pyrus communis. NCBI lineage: Eukaryota > Viridiplantae > Streptophyta > Magnoliopsida > Rosales > Rosaceae > Pyrus > Pyrus communis. The sequence continues at coordinate 40,331,325 of NC_142579.1, read as the reverse complement.
TCTTCATGATCAACTTAGTCTCAGTGTAGATATTGCTGTTCATGCAGTTATACCATGAGTAGGGCATAGATTTTACTCCATTAACATTTTTACATTTTTAATCTAAAGTTATGGTATCTTGCCAACAAATCGATAAATACAGCATCAATGACAGCAGCTTCCACATTCCAAATGTTCTCCCAGACATCATAAAAAATTCTTCACTTCCCCTCTATTTTTCATAAAGCTCGGTGCACTACAATAATAAGCACACGACCAACTTTTTTACAAAAGAATTCTAGAAATTCCTATGGCCTAGGAAAGTAAAACATTTCAACTAATAGGTACCATGTCCTTACCTTTCCAGCACGCCCTGATTGTGACCAACACCATGTACCTAGGTGGCTATGGTTATTCCCAATAGAGCGCACAACTGTCACAACTAATGAAGTCCCTGTGAAGAGGAGAAAAAGAAGCAAATAAATTCTTATGAGCCTCACAAATTATACATAACGAAAACCAAATTTATCAGATAGAAAATAACTCCTTTTTCTAAAACCATTATTCTATCTCTCATCGGAGGAACAGAAGAAGAAGCTAACTCAACATCACTAAAAGAAAAACGAGAGATCTTTTGGCAACAGGTAAAAAGGTCATACCCCAAACATACAAATGAAACATTGCCTCCATATCTTCAACATCAGTTTTGTGTCTAACAACTGTGCGGTGGAGTGTAAAAGCGATCGTGGTAGTCCATAAGAAAGACGCTACATAGAAGAAATGAGTACTGTAGCCGTGCAAGTAACAGAAAAATCCTCTGGATGGATCCCTGCGCACGAAAGCAACTTACTTTATAATCGCTTAGAACCCGAATCAGATAAAATTGTTGCATTATACAAATGCACTTGTCTGGGAGGGAAAAGTGAGCTCACCCAACCATGCTGAAGAAGCTACAAAGCATATCCTGCATTCCAAAATAGCAATAGCAATAAAATTTCAAACTTTTTTTTTACTTCAATTTTCTTCAAAATTTAAGTCAAACACTGAAGAACAACAAACCCCTAAACCTTAATTTATCTTGAATCCTTCAAGGTCAATCCACTATACAAAGCCAAGAGCTTCAAATATTTCTAGCGATTTTAAACTAAAAATTAAATCCAAAATTTTATAGATTTTTGTTCAATTTCCGAGTTTTTACAAGTTTGCAGAAATAGAACACACCCCGCCCCTGGAAATCGAGCAATTAGATCTAAAGACGCAATCAATTCTTATCACTTTTCAGCAAAGTTTAGAGAGAGATAGAGGAAGTACGGAGAGCGCGAGGTAGAAGACGAGCTTGAAGGAGAACTTGCGGAGCTCTTTGAAGAGGACATAGCAAAGGACGATGAACCCCGACCCGGCGAACGAGAGGCTCGCCGCTCCGGCGTTAACTGCCGTCAAGACTTCGCGATCGTACGCTGTCAGACCTCCGGCGACTTGCCCCGTCGCCGCCATTTGATCGCGCCAATAGTCTCAAATACACGGTCGGCTTCAGAGAAACTTCAAAACGCTCCGTATTGTGTTTTGAGTTGACGGCGGTGCTCGCTTCTTGGGTCTGCTGCATTAATTCCACGTGACAGACGAAGGAAATGACTTGTTTTTTACGTGTTTAATTACAAATTTAGACTTGTATTGACTTGTATCCAACATGATTCCCGTTGGCAAATCTGTCAATTTCAATTGTATGCTGTTCATGTTTGCGGCCTATTTAAGGAGAAATTTTTAGGAGTGCCGGGAACACCATGACACATGGTGTTCCCTCACTCATTAGAAATTGACATTTTGGATATCCTTCAATTTTATATTTCAATAAATATAAAAAACTAATTTCTAATAGGTGAGGGAACACCATGTGTCATGTTGTTCCCGGCACTCCTAAAAATTTCTCCTATTTAAAGGTGTTTTTAGAACGACCAAAAGTATTATAGCAAAATAAAAATATTTTATAATATTTTTTGATAGAAAAAGTTATAGGTGGACAACATTTTTCAAATGCTTTTAGATAAGCACTGGATGCGGTTCTATCGAAAACGCATTTAACAAAATCGTGGTCCGACTAAAAAGCTTATGCATAATTATTTTTAATAATTTTGTTTGAATTGGTTTTAGAAAGATTAAAACACTTTCTAATTGCTTTTGACAGAAAACTAAAAGCACTTACAAATTATATAATTGCTTCCGGAAAAATTGCCTATTAGATACTTCTTCATGAAGAACATCTATTAGATGCTTCTTAGGGAATCACTTGAATGTTTAATAAACAATTTAACGAGTTTTTTTTTCTTAAATACTTAAAGTATACTTATGAACATAAGTATTTCTTACAATAAAATATATTCAGACGAACCTGATATTTCATCATTTTAGACTTCTGAAAAGGAATATATACCCCCAAACTTCATCTCAACTGGTCGCTAACCAATTCTTCAATTTAGTTCTCAAAGTATATTCTTGGCTTCTCAAGGAAACCCATGATAATTTCTAACCAATATTATAGTGAATACTAAAAAATATTGAAGTTAGGGTCCCACCTGGAGATGGACAGTTTTCAAGGAAGGAATTGTTTGGGGCAGTTGTTAAACTTCCCGATTAGGTTTCTGTCTACTCTCAATCAAATGTTTCATTTCTTTAGCCAACCGGATAGATCATTAATGCACATGATATCATTATTTTAATTATAGTTTGTGAAAAATAAAAGCTTTTTTTTTTTTTTTTTTTAATAACGAACCATAGTTTGACACATGTACATACATTTTTTAAAGAATGACTTCATTGCGTATTTATGCTAGTTTGTGATTTGCATGTCATGAAGAATGACACTTATACATAAAAGAAGCCAAACAATATTTATTATGACAACAAGTGATTAAACTTTTTGTTTTGTGTTTTTAACGAGTCATTTTTAGTATATGCCAATTAATAATTTGCAGTTCATAAAAAATGACTCATTACATATAATAAAGCCAAACAATATGCATTAGCGTAGAAACTTTATATTTTGTAGTCTTATGGAGTCACACATATATGTCAAACTTGTATAATAATTGAACGCTTTGTCTTTCTTAAATGGTAAGGCTTGATTTTTTTCCCTTTTACACGTAATTACTTTACTTGATTTGATTGACTTGGAATCATCGTATAATTAAGCTTCCTTTACTTTACTTGATTAACTTGGAATCATCATGTATATTTAAGTTGGATAGAAGAGAGCCAATGCCGCAAACCATCCTGCATTTCTTGTTCATCATTTCTTCTTCCTCCGTCAACCAATTTCTGAGGCTGAAAAAATGGCAGACGGCATCATTTCCATGCTACTGGATCGGCTGGCTTCAACAGCGTATGAGTACGTTGACGGGGAGGTGAAACTTGTTTTGAATGCCAAGAAAGATGTTGAAGAATTTGCTGGCAATCTCCATGCTATTCAAGCCGTTCTCGAAGATGCGGAGCAAAGGCAAGTGAAGGAGGCCAGCGTGAGGACCTGGTTGGATCAGCTCAAAGACATATCCTTCGAGATGGTGGACGTGCTGGACGAGTGGAACACTGACATGCTAAGACAGGAGGTTGAGAAGCAAGAACGAGAAGGTGAAAATGTTGTTCCTAACAAGCAGAAGAAGAAAAAGGTACCTCTCTATGTTTCCCGTAGTTGCTTTTGTTTTCGCAAAGCCAGAGAGGTAACTTTTCGCCATGACATTGCAAATAAGATAAAAGATTTGAATGGTAGGCTAAGTGCGATTGATGAGCAAAGAAAAAGGTATAAGTTTAAACACATAGAAAGAGTCATTCAAGAATTACCTGATCGACGGAAGACTTCGTCTTTTGTCGTCGTTTCAGAGGTATTTGGTCGAGTAAAGGAAAAAGACATTCTGATAACAAAGTTGTTGAGTGATTGGAAGGGGCTCCTTATCATCCCTATTCTAGGGATGGGAGGAATGGGGAAGACAACTTTGGCCCAACTAGTTTATAATGATGTCAAAGTTAAAGCCTATTTTGAAAAGAGAGTGTGGGTTTGTGTCTCAGACCCCTTTGATGAGGTTAAGATTGCCAAATCCATAAGTGGTGATGAAGACTCAAGGTCAAATGAGTTGGATCATGTCCTGCAATCCATGTCAAGATCCATCGAGGGCAAAAGGTTTCTCCTTGTCCTAGATGATGTGTGGAGCAACGACAGTGAAAAGTGGGAACGCTTAAGGGCACCACTAATCCAAAGTGGTGCTCATGGCAGTAGAATTTTGGTGACCACGAGAAAGCATGAGGTTGTTGATATGATGAGAGCAACAAGTGACATGATTAATTTGGGAGAGCTAAGTGAAGAATATTGTTTGTCAATCTTCAATCACATGGCATTTTCTGATAGAGGAGTAGATGAGTCTAAGGCGTTCGAAGATATTAGTAAAAAAATTGTAGGAAAATGTAAAGGTTTGCCTCTTGCTGCAAAAGCTTTAGGCAGTCTCATGCACAACAAGAGAACAAGGAGGGAATGGCTAAATGTTTTAAATAGTAAGATATGGGATCAAGAAGAGGTGGAGCAAAAAGTTTTCAAACCGCTACTACTAAGTTATTATGATTTGGCCCCGTCAATTAAATGTTGCCTTTTATATTGTGCTAGTTTTCCTAAAGATTATGAGTTTCAGAGAGATGAATTGATTGATCTATGGATGGCACACGATTATCTTAATTCAAAAGAGAATAAAGATAGAGAAGTTGGAGAAGCATTTTTTGATAACTTAGTAGCACGGTCTTTTTTTCAAGATTTGGTGAAAGATAGTGTCAGTGGAAAAATTAGAAGTTGCAAGATGCATGATATTGTTCACGACTTTGTGCAATCTCTCACCAAGAATGAATGTTTGATTATCAATGTTGAGGGTGTTGGCGATGAAATAGAGGCTCTGAGTAAAAAGGCTCGCCATTTAACCTTAAGATTGAAATATGATGAGCCACTCCCACCTTCTAATGCATATTTCAAAAATCTGCATACAATCACAATTCTTCCTTCATCCTTTCCTGAAACCATGACCGTAGACTCCAATTTTATTTTGCAATTGAAATGTCTTAGGACATTAAATTTGAGTTACGTTAGCATAAGTGAAGTCCCAAATGAAATTGGTGAATTGATACATTTGAGGTATATTGATTTGTCATACAATTATGGTTTGGAAACATTGCCGGACAGTATCTGTGAGTTGTACAATTTGTATACCTTGCGCCTTTGTTACTGTGATTTAATAAAACTACCTGATAACATGGGAAGGTTGATTAGCTTAAAGCATCTTTATGTTGATGGTTGTTTTTCGCTGGAGTACATGCCAAAAGGGATTCGTAGATTAAAGAAATTGAAAAGAATTGATAAGTGTGTTGTGGTTTGTGGTGAGGATGAGAACAAAGCAGCATTACAATTGGGAGATCTGAAAGTCTTGAACCTTGAGGGCAGTCTCAACATAAGTTTGCAGGGGAATGTGAAAGATGAGAATGAGCTCGAGAAAGCACAGTTGTGGCACATGAACCAACTCTTTCATCTGCGAATTACTTGTCTGAATGTCCAATACAAGCAGCAAGCAAGAAGCACTGTTGAAATACTGAATGTCTTACGACCGCACGAAAATCTGGAATCTTTAGACATTTTTTATCATTCGGGCACCACCTGCCCCAATTGGATGATGTCTTTGCAAAACTTAAGAATCATCTTTCTATTTGAATGGTATAATTGTGAGTTTTTGCCTCCTCTTGGGAAATTGCCATACCTTGAAGAACTATCTCTGTGGAAAATGCAAAAGGTGAAAAGGATTGGTGGTGAGTTTTTGGGAATAGTCGACCAAGATTACGCAACGTCATTGAAATCATCATCATCATCATCATCATCATCATCCTCATTTTTCCCAAAGTTGAAACAACTCATAATTGACGACATGAATGCCTTGGAAGAGTGGGAAGTAGGCGTGGAAGGGTGGAACAAAGAGGATTCTGAAATTTCAATCATGCCATGCCTTTCCTTCGTAGTAATTGTGGATTGTCGACGCCTCAAAACACTGCCAGACTTCCTCTGCAAAACACCGGTGCAAGAGCTTATCATTCAGGGTTGTCCGAATCTTTCAGAGCGTTGTCAACAAGGCAGTGGAGAGGAGTGGCCCAAGATTTCTCACATCCCAAACATCAAAATCTCGTCATAAATCTGGTAACTAAGCTCTACTTATCTTATTTACGCATTTATTTATGTATCAATAACAAATGCTATTATCATATTTGTTTAATTTGCTTATTCTTCTTCTTCATAGGATATAAGAGGTGACTCGCGATCTAGGCATATATATTTAATTTCTTTGGAAAGGTATTTCTCTTCTTTTATATATATCAAAAATAACTAATGATTATTTATCATTCACAACCAAAGTTTCCTTGCAAATGCAGCAATTGGCGTCCTCTCCGAGCTTCTTCAACCCTTGGTCCGTGATCGTGATCACCGGAAGATTGGCCACTACCTGTTTGTTCGCAGGCGGGGCCCTCGGAGCCGCCCACACGTCATCCAAAATCCCCGGCTGCAAAACGCTGTCGAGGTTGTCAATGAGCGACTGAAGTAGATTTACCGAGCTTTCCGAGTTCTCTTCGTTTCCGGGACCCGACTCATAAGGGCGCGGCCTCCTCGTCTTCCCTGAAATCCGCCGAGTCAACGCGGCGATCGGGAACATGATTATGCTGGCAAACATGTCGTTTAACGGCATTGGTTGGCGTTTCGGAGTTGTGGCGTTGGATACTGATAGTCCGTGTGCGTGTGCTTAGAGATTAATCGGGTGGATTTAGTAATTTTATTGAAAGGATTCTATAGGCTGCAGCTTGCTTTTGCCAATTTGCATTTGCTTTCTGTAAAAATCTTGTATTATTGATGTTGTTTGTAATTTACACGTTGCGTGAGTTCTAAGCAGAAGGAAGACTTCGTCTAAGATTTGGATGTTAAGTGCAAAAATTCGCTAGCTTCAATCTTCACGAATTTGTACCTATAAAACAATTAAAGATCTTTGATCAATGACCAAAGACGCGCCCACAGAGTGTTGGGTTTGGCCAATAGCTCTCGATACCTAAGTCAAGTTTATTTTAGAAGGAGGAGAGTTTAGGAATAATTGCGTAGCAAAAGCTTCTAGAAATTGGTAAAAAATGAGATCAATTTTCACCTTTTCTTGGATTGATTGATAATGACATAGGTTGGCTCAGGTACGAAGCGCCAACCCCATCCTCTTTGTCGACGCTTGTTCTTGGGACAACATTGTGAAATTCCTAATCAAAGACCAATCAAGACTTATCTCTACAGGTAAAATTGTACAGCTTGACAAATCCATCTTTGCATAATCACAGCTTCTGCACGAAATTCTACTCTAACCAAACCATCTACGGATAAATCTACCAGAACAATTTCAACCAGTCCTAATGTGGAACAAGTAGAATTTGAAGATGTAGTCAGATCGGAATTGCCATGGAGAGGAGGAGCGCAATCGACTCTGTACTGACGTACCTTGCTGTGCTCCTCTTCCGTTTCTTCATTCCATCCTCAGTTAAGTTAATGAGATAATGTTGAAAAAATGGGCAAGTCAAAATACGTCCAACTTGCTCGTGCGGATCTTCAATTTTCAGCGCCACTAGTTCACTCCTTAGCTGTTGGTTCCTAAACTTTGAACTGCTGGGGAACCATCTTTTAAGCCTGTTTGGCCAAAATCTAATGGTTTCCAAACACAACCATTCAGTTAAGAACAATGCATCCTAAACCCGATATCTAAAAGACTAAAACTCAACAACAGTGATCACAATAAAATCCGATCTTAACCATCGAGAGATTGATATTGGAAAAAAACACAAAACAACCGTGACTTACAAATCCAATCTTTCATATATTGCCCGTCGCACTGAGGAGTTCAAGCCGTAGGGAGTTGAAGAGGTCCTATAACAAATATAAAAGTAATAAAATTTCATCAGGATAATTAAAAAAAAACACCAGTAAACTAGACCATAATTATGCATGAACAATGTTCTTTGGAACACAAAATGCCCATTATACCAGAAAAAGGTACTAACTTGCCATAGAAAATTAGCAAGTTACCGTGAGTCCAGCTGTCCCAACATCAAGAACTGAGAGCCAAAACATTTTATGACTTTGTTCAATAAAGTCATGAATGCGGTTGATTGTGCCAAAAGCCCATGATCCTATCAGGATGAGTGGATAGTACCCCCACCAGTTCAAAGCCTGTTGAATGAAAGCAATGGAAAACAATTAACATGAACTGCTATTGAATGTCCATTTAAATGGTCTATAACACAGTCTGAGTCTGACCCTAGGAAACCAGTTGCAGCACAATACACCTTCATTTCTGCTCTTGAATCTGATTGGTAAACCGAATCTGACATGCCAGCCGCCATCTATAATTTCCAAACCAGAATAATGATCTCAACAAGTGTAAAAGTGAGTGGAATTATTTGTCCAAAAAAATAAATGATAGCACCAATACATACATGTCTTGCATTCTTCAGCACGCTTATCACTTGAAAATATGTAAAACCATTGTAAAGAACTGCACCCCAAAGTGGCATGTGAAATGTTATGAGGTTAAGCGCCTGTAAAAATGGGTGGAAAAATCAGAGCACAGTGAAGAAAACTTTATTACATCAGACAGCTATAGTCAGAACTCTAAATGACTGAATTGTGCAATACTGACTTGACGTAGTTCTAGTACAAATGATGCTTTGATTTGTACAGATAAAACTTGTTTAGAATCTACAACACAGTGTAGATATTGTTATTCATGCAGTTATACCATGAGTAGGGCATAGATTTTACTCCATTATCATTGGTTATACATTTTTAATCTAAAGTTATGGTATCTTGCCAACAAATCGATAAATATAGTATCGATGACAGCAGCTTCCAAATTCCCCTCTGTAAAAATCCTCCCACATATCATATAAAAAATCCTCATTTCCCCTCTATTTTTTTTTATAAGCACGACGCACTGCAATAATAAAGCACACAACCAACTTTTTGCGAAAGAATTCTAGAAATTCCTATGGTCTAGGAAACTAAAACATCGCAACTAATAGGTACTATGTCCTTACCTTTCCAGTACGCCCTGATTGTGACCAACACCATGTACCTAGGTGGCTATGGTTATTCCCAATAGAGCACACAACTGTCACAACTAATGAAGTCCCAGTGAAGAGGAGAAAAAGAAGCAAATGAACTCTAATGAGCTTCACAAATTATACATAATGAAAACAGAATAGCATTTAGAAATAACTCCTTTCTCTAAAACCCTTATTCTATCTCTCACCGGAGGAACAGAAGAAGAAGCTAACTCAACATCACTGAAAGTAAAACGAGAGATTTTTTGCAACAGGTAAAAAGGTCATACCCCAAACATCCAAATGAAACATTGCCTCCATATCTTCAACATCAGTTTTGTGTCTAACAACTGTGCGGTGGAGTGTAAAAGCGATCGTCTTAGTCCATAAGAAAGACGCTATACGGAAGAAATGAGTACCGTAGCCGTGCGAGTAACAGAAAAATCCTCTGGATGGATCCCTGCGCATGAAAGCAACTTACTTTATAACCGCTTAGAACCCGAATCAGATAAAAAATTTATATTATCCAAATGCACTTCTGTGGGAGGGAAAAATGAGCTTACCCAACCGTGCTGAAGAAGCTACAAAGCATATCCTGCATTCCAAAATAACAATAACAATAAAGTTTCCATTTCTTTAAACTTCCAGTTTATTCAAAATTTAAGTTAAACACTGAAGAACAACAAAGCCCTAAACCCCTAAAATTGATCTTGAATCCTTCAAGCTCAAGTCACCAAGGTAAATCCATTATATAAAGCTAAGAGCTTCCCATTTTTCTAGCGATTTAAAGAAATTAAATCCATTTATAGACTTTGTTCAATTTCCGAGTTTTTACAAGTTTCCAGTAATAGGACACACCACGTCACCGGCAATCGAGCAATCAGATCTAACAAACGCAATCAATTCTTATCATTTTCAGCAAAGTTTAGAGAGAGAGAGAGAGAGAGGACGTACGGAGAGCGCGAAATAGAAGACGCGCTTGAAGGAGAACTTGCGGAGCTCTTTGAAGAGGACGATGAACCCCGACCCGACGAACGAGAGGCTCGCCGCTCCGGCGTTAACTGCCATCAAGACTTCGCGATCGTAGGCCGTCAGACCTCCAGCGACTTGCCCCGTCGCCGCCATTTTGTTCTCTCACTCTCTCGATCGCGCCGATAAAGTCTCAAATAACTCGCCCTCGTACTCTCGGAACACAGGAACTTCAAAACGCCTCGTTTTTGTACTTTGAGTCGTGACGGCAGTGGTCGCTATTTGCGTCTGCTGCTTTAACTTCGTGGAAGGATACGAGTTGTTTATTACGTGTTTAATTACAAATTTAGACTGCTATTGATTTGTGATTCATGATGCCAAATGTTTCAATTTCTATTTTCTTGAGACCATTTTTGGTGTTTTAATTTTCAACTACTTGTGTTTTTGGTGATTATATCGTGTTCATGTTTACGTCTTATTTAACAATGTTTTTAGAATAGCTAAAAGCTTTACCGTCAAACAAAAATATTTTATGATACCGTCATAGAAAAAAAGTTCCAGGTGAAAAGCACTTTTCAATGCTTTTAAAAGTGCCGACGTGCTTCTACCACAAACGCTTATAACAAAAGTGTGGTGCGGGTTAAAATACTCCTTGCATAACCACATACTTAAGGATGACAATTTTAACCGTTAAACCTGATAATCGTAGATAATTGTCCGAATGGATTGAATTTGGGTATGAAAATTCGGATATATTTTGGATATGGGAAAAAACCGTGAATAATATTCGATTATGGTTTTGGATATGGTTATAGGGATTCCCAATCCGTATCCGTCCTCGAATCCAAACCGAATTATATATAATATAATTATATACTTATAATATAATTATTGGATATAATTATATATAATATAATGGTTTTGGATATAGTATTTATATATTCGGTTATGGTTTTGGATCTAATTATTCACTTAATCTATTACCTTGATAATACAAAAGTTGCACTGTGTAAGTTGCATTTTGTGGGCAAGTTAAAAAGTTTTGATATGAATCAAAATCTATGAGAATCCAAACCAATATTACTTATGGGAGATATCAAATATTAGCCAACATTATCAATGTTTAGCTTTAATTTTTATGCTCCACAAAAGATCAGCCAATATTATCAATGTTTAGCTTTAATTTTTATGCTCAACAAGATCCATTCATTAAATCATTTTATACATCAAATATTTAATGACAAAATTAATATTTACTAAATTATCATGCATCAATTGAACGAATATATTTTTTGTATTGACGAAGATGTGTATAACTGTTAATTGATGGGGAATCCGTTACCCGATAGGTATGGGTATGGATAATACCCGATGGTTAATTGGCAGTTATAGATATGGTTAATTTTCATGATTATGGGGATGGATATAGTATTTTCGTCCCAAGCCGAACCGTTACCATCCCTAGTGAGACTGTTTCCAGAAAACTCGCCTATTAGATGCTCTTCTCCATGAAAAAAAAAAAGATCTAGTAAATACTTCTTAAGGAGTCACTTGACTTTTGAATAAACGTTTTAACAAATTTTTCCTAAAATACTTATAGTAAAAACGCTTATGAGCATAAATGTTTCCTACAAAAAAAATGTATCCAAACGAGCTCGAAATTTCACCATTTTAGACTTTTGAAAAGGAATACATACCATGTGAAACTTTGTTCAAAGTAGTGTTTAAAATTTATTTGATACGGTTGATATTTCTATGGAAATTATCCAAAAAATCAAAGAACGATATGGAAATGCGAAGTGAAGTCTAAACTTTATCTCATAGCATTTTGACTAAAATTGATAGATATCATTGACATTTCTAACACATATGTTAAATATCGAAGAAGCTTTTTTGTCCAAACCAATGTTTGACAATCCCTAAAGTTTTACTTTAAATTTCCATCATCTCCATCGAAAACAATCGATATCAATATCAATATTCGGTATATCTGTCGATATTTTCACAAATTTGCATATCAATATTTTCACTGGTACAAATATTTTAAACACTGGTTCAAAGAAATGTCACCTCAAGTGCTTTTATCTCACATCAAGTAGTAGTTAATCAATTCTTTATTTTTTTTAGTATATCGATATTTTTACACGAAGGGAATCACTCATGCATTAAGAGAGATTTTTCAGTGTGATCGGCACGCGAGATGATACACCACGTATCATTATACAAATGGTGTGATATGTGTATTAAAAAGTTAATAACTTAAAAAATAAAATTTCTCACCACTTATATAAAAACACATAGTATACCACACGTGTTTCAGTTACAATAAAAAATTTCTCCTACATTAAAAATGGATAGTTGTCAATTTTTCAAGCCAGGAATTGTTGGGGCAGTTGTTGAAATTCCTGAGGTTGTTGTGAGGACGTAATCAGAGAGGGGGAAAAGGGGGGCTGCGTGATTCGTTTGTATAATATTGGTGTTGGAACTTCTGAGTCTACCTTGATTAGGTTTCTGTCTATTCTCAATCAAGTGTTTCATTTCTTTAATCCAACCACATGGATCATTAATAGACATGATATCATTATTTTAATAACAGTTTGGGAAAAAAAAAAAGTTTTTTTTTTGTTATTACGAATCACAGTTTGATACGTGCGCATAAATTTTTTCATATTTTTAATAAGTAATTTCAATACGTATTTATGTCAATTTTTAATTTGCATGTCAAGAAGAATGACATTAGCCAAACGATATTTATTTTGACACGAGTGCTTAACGAGTCTATAAACTAGGTTTTGTACGAGTCACTCATATCTGTCTAGTTGTAATTTTCTTACTATTAAAAAGCCAAACAGTGTTCGTTACAAAGTATAATATATTTGAATTCCTTTCTTTTTCTCTTAATCGGTACAAATTGTTTTTCGTATTAATTATTTCCAACTTTCTTTGCCCTAATTTTTTGCCTAACTTGTTATCATGCTTTTGATGCTACTATTACCGTCCTCCTCATTTGGTGCTACATAAACAAATGGCCTAACAACTAACCCTTCATCGAAGTCCTGAAGACCTTCTAAGATCACAACCACATCACTCATCCTAGGCCTTCGCTTTGGATTGTGGCTCAAGCAACTGTAAGCCAATGCTGCCGCCCTTCGAGCCCCTCGGATCGAATACTGTCCCTCCATCATCGGGTCTATAATCCCGTCGAGCTTTCTCGGATCCTTCAAGCGAGGTTTTGCCCACTCCACAAGTTTCTGTTCACGACTGGGGCAGGTATTATCTATGCATCGTTTACCGGTCAATAGCTCTAGCAGAACAACTCCAAAACTATAGACGTCACTCTTGGTCGTCAAGCAACCTGTGTTCAATTAAGTACGTACTAAACTTGATTAGTTTGACTTATGAGAGTCTAACCAACTAATTAAGTACTAAACGTCATTGGCTTGCCTGTCATGATGTATTCAGGGGCTGCATATCCCTGTGTCCCTATTATAAGTGTAGTTATATGTGTGTCTTTTCCTTCTGGACCGTCCTTTGCTAACCCGAAATCTGAAAGTTTAGCTGTATAATCCTGGAAGGGTAAAAAATTGATTCAAAAATTCAATCTTACAACTTTGCAGTTTTTGAATGAGCCTCCTGAATGTTTGCGTCCAATTATTTGTGATGATCAAGTCACGTTCGATTGTTGCTTAGTTGTATTGGACTTTTTGCGACTTATGTAGCACGGAAAAAGAAGTGAAAAATATCACATAACTTCAGCAAGATGTAAGGGAGCTCCGAAAGAAGAACATACAGAGTCTAGCAGAATATTCGAAGTCTTAAAATCTCGGAATATGACAGGCTTGTGATCTGCTTCATGGAGGAACGCTAAACCCTTCGCTGCCCCAACGGCGATTTTCATTCTTTTCGACCACGACAGAGGAGTAGAATAACCTGCATTTTTGGAGTACTTGTTAAACAAACTTTTTGCAGCTGATTAATTAACACAAATTTATCCAGAAAAAATGGAAAAACAACTCACTTCTGAAGAGTTGATTTTCTAAGCTTCCTCCTGCCATGTATTCATAAACTAGGAGCCTGTGCTCATCTTCACAACAATATCCAATCAGCTTCACAAGATTTGGATGCCTCAGCTGCCCAAGAAATACAATTTCTGCCTACAAACAAAGAGAGAAAAAAAAATGCAATGCCATTTATACGAAGAAGGCCTTTATGGTCATTTGAAATTCAAATGTTAACGTTAAGTGTAGTAATTTTCACATTCTCAGTTTCTCCTTTGTCAACACTCTCCCCCCTTTATTTTTTCCGTTACTTCCCTTCATTTTATTCAATCATAAAGTTAAGAAAAAAGAAAGAAGGGCAGTAGGAGAAATGAGAGTGCAAAAATCATTTTTGATGCGCAATATATACACATGTACACATGTCAGAAACGAACCAGCCATTCTTTGTGGCCTTGCAAACCATCCAAGTCCAACAGCTTGACAGCCACAGGCTGAGCCTTCAATCCAGGCCTAACCTTGTCACCAACAAACCCTTTGAACACGGGTCCAAACCCACCTTCCCCGATTACACTACTCCATGAAAAATTTCTCGTGACAACTCCAAGCTCCGCGAGCGAAAACACGTGAAGGTTGAGGCTGATGAGGGGGTTGGAGAGATCGTCTGCAAAGAGAGCCGAGCTCAGATCATTGCTTATATCCGAGATGGAGAGTCTCTGCTGCAGGGATGGGGTTTGCTTAAGAACTGGCTGCTGCAGGCGGCTCTCTGGATCTGTAGTGCTCTTGTAACAGCCTGGGATGATGCATTTCCATGTGAGGATTTTCTTTTCAGTCATATCTTGAGGAAAAAAAAAAAAAAAAAAAAAGATGAAATTAATTAGTTTGTTGTAATGATGAGGAAGTTTTTATGTATATATGAATGTGAAGGCTGCTTATATATATACATATACATATACATATATATATATATGCATGCGTATATTCTACCAAGCCATCTGCACATCTTCGTATTTTGTTGGGGACGGCTATAATCACTTGCCTACCTCTTTGACTTGTACACCACTAACTTCTTTTAGAAAATTATGAACCAACCGCACAAACTACAGCAGCACCAAATAAGTTACAGTTTAAAAATCTCATTTTTTTCAATAATAAAATCGCCATAAGTAGTTGGGCGTGTTGAGAGTATCAATCCCAGATCGAAGAAAGCAGAGACTTTACATGTGATTATAAAGTTGAACTAGTATCTGTATTGATGGAACCTCAATTTTTTTCAACTCTAATCTAAAACCTGTATGTGGGGTTATATTTGTTTATCAATTTCATTATCATGTCCAGTGGGGGTAGGTGTGAGTAATTGGCTGTGCTGAATTATATATTTTGCTTAATAAGGTGTTAGCAGGTCAAGATCAGCTTCAGCCAGCTGGAGCGCAAATATACCAAATGTGTATTTCGTCAATGTACTTTGTAGAACTAAAACATGTCTTTTGGGCGAACTGAAAACTAAAATGCATGACGAACGATATAAAACAAACCAAAAACTGTATACGTACAGATAAGCATTGACATGGAGGAACTGAAAAATGGCCAAGTATCTTCACCCAAAAAAAAAAAAAAAAAAAAGACAGATTGTCTGCCCTACTGTTTGATGCACTTTCCGCCCTCTTTTATTTGTGCAGTTACGGTTAAGTCACGTCAACATTTTATATTCTTATTGATTTTTGTCTTATTATTTCTATAAAAAAATCAATATAAAACGTTAACGTGGTTTAATCGTGACCGCACAAAATAGAAGGGGATGGAAAAGGCATCTAAACATGAGGGCAGACAACCTTCATGCATGTCGAGATTGCTGAATTAATTCAAGGATTAATAATCTGATGCATGTCAAATAAAAGTCTAATAAAATGAAAGGTAAATTATACAAAACTACGTCAACTATGAGTCGAACCACAATCTCATATCTCATGTTTTAAAAATTACAATGTCATACCTCATATTACAAATTTATTAAATGTCATACCTCAACTTACAAATTTATTGTAATATCAAATCTCCGTCAATTTTTTGTTAAGGTGACATCTGTACTCCCTAACCAAACTGGACTAAGAAATTAATTAAAAATTAAAAATAAAATCATTTAAATATTTTTATAAAAAAAATGTAGGAACCACCCCCTTACAATTAAAAATAAAATCACCCTTATTTCCCATCCTACCCGACGACATAGTTCTTGCCCATCTCCGGGCACCCCAACCTCACCCATCTCCTCTGCAACTCCAAATCGCCCTTCGCCACCATCCCCATGACTTCCACCCGCCTCACCACCACCACCCTAAACCCAGATAAATTTTCTGTCCATTTTCATAAAAAAGAAAAATAAATAAATAAACCAGATAAATTTTATGAAAACCCAAATTCGTCAAATCCAATTCGAAATCTCACTATCCTTCCCACCGTTAGCCAATAGTCCACCTATTACTCATCTTCTACTAAATCCCAGCACAAAGGTGCCTCAAATTGCCAAGGTTTTGACTAAAAAACTCATGCCCATAACTACAATTAGATCGACATAGGCAAAGTAGCGGGCTTCGATGATTGTGAGGTCGAGGTCACCGTGCAGGTAGGTCACTCGCTCTGACGTCTTTTCGATCATTTCGTCGGCGATCAATGTACAAAACCCTAATTTTGTATACGAGATTTACTGGGTGGGTGTGAATAGTGAGAAAAAGCTGGGTTTATGGGGTCTGGCGTTGCTTGTAGGCAGAGGAGATGGGAGTTGCAGAAAAAACTCGTGGTGTCTGGGAGAGAGGTGGGAGTTGCAGAGGAGATGGGTGAGGATGGGGCGCGACGAGATGGGGCGAGGTTTTGGGTAGAATGAGGAAGAAGGGTGATTTTATTTTTAATTGTAAGGGTTGGGTCACATATTTTTTTTATATACATATTTAAATGATTTTATTTTTTTACTTAATTTTTTAATCTAATTGGGCTAGGAGTGAGACCAACTTCAAACTATGTCAGAATTTAACATAGAAACTAACAAAAAAATTGACGGAGGCCTAATATTGCAACAAATTCGTAAAATAAGGTATGACATAGTAATTTTTAAAACGTGAGGTATGAAATTACGGTTTGACTCATAATTAAAGATAATTTTGTATAATTTATCTTAAAATAAATAAATTTCTCTCATTCCGGCGAAGTTTATTTTATAAAAAAAAGGCTAATAAAATTAGCTTATGCCTCGCAACTGATCTCATGGAGTCATAGTGGAACCATGGATGCTAATTGATGAAGCAGGTAAAAACTGGAAAGCTACCAGATTTCATGGTCAAAGGGGTGGAAGGGGGGTGAACAAATCAATCTACCAGATGTAACTTGTATATAAATTCGTGGGAATTTTACCAAACTCCTCGCGTGCATGCTTTTTGAAATGATAGTTTAGCGCGTCCAAGCATTTGCATTGACGATTTTTGGTGTACCGGTGGTATTCTAATATTAATTTTACATATCTTAATAAACACATAAAGAATTAAAAGAAAAATGTAAATTCTACATATAATATGCAGGTATTGTCTGCGTCTGCCTTTCATGATTTATCTTATTTCAAGTACTTAAGCATGTATTCTCAATGCAGTTTCATGAACTAAATTAGTGAACTTGTGCGATTTACAAATTAAAAAAGTTATCATATATATATTATTCTTTATTTAAATCATTAAAGAGGGATTCCAACCATTAATTGTCACTTCATGTGGTTTAAAAAATATTATTCAAGTATGTGGTCTCTCTAATCCATGCATTTTGTATATCAGTTTAGGTCCACAAAAATTAAATTAACCACTTGTATTATGACTTTTAATGTACCGATCATATTCTAACACACTAAAAAGTCTCTCATAATCTACCGCCAACCACATAATACTATAAAATTATGGATTTCACAGCAAACAAACAATAATAAGCCCCTTAATTAATGATTAAATGATTTATAACTTAACATTTGGACTGCAACTTCGTATGAGTTATACCTGGATTAAATCCAAATCAGTGCAAGGGAATTGGACCGAAAATAATAAGCCACAAATTATTAAACCAGTTGCAAGAATCATCATAGTTATGATCTAAAGAAACGATTTTCTTACACTTTTACAAAGAAAATGCTAGAATCATACCTGCATAATTCAATTCACGCAAGATTCACTGTGAGTCACATAAGATTTTATTGTCTGGAACTAATCACGCGCAAAATGCTCATAATAAGTTGACTATCAAGAATTGCTCTCCACAAAGTTAAGCGATTTGAGTCGTGGTAGCTACAGGCTTTGTTTTTCCTTTGATGATTTACAATGCTTGGGGACTTGGGTATTTATAGCAAACCAAATGAAAGCTACACCACACACTTACTTCACCTACAACATCCACCTACTTCACCTACAACATCCACCTACTTCACCTACAATTGTCATTGATTCTCAACACTCCCCCTCAATGTCAGCTCTCATTCTTTGCACTGTGTTGAGCAGACAGCGAAAATTTTTGAGCTTACCTGTACTTAGACTTTTTGTGAACAAGTCCGCAACTTGATCATTCGTCTTGACCTGTCTCATCTCAATCTCTTCTTGTAGAACCTTTTCTCTGATAAAGTGGTAGTGCACTTCCACATGTTTAGTTCTTGCATGAAAGACTGGATTTTCCGCCAAGCGAATTGCCGATTGGTTATCACAGTACAATGGTACTGGATAAT